>NC_133170.1:30745833-31048863 GCF_040802235.1 Manis javanica | reverse complement strand
GAAATTACACACAAAAAATGAAAAATCCCACAAACACATGGAGGCTTCACAACATGCTCCTAAATAACCTATGGATCAATGACCTAATAAAAACAGAGATCAGGCAATATATAGAGACAAATGACAACAACAATTCAACACTGCAAAATCTGTGGGACGCAGCCAAGGCTGTGCTAAGAGGAAAGTATACTGCAATACGGGCCTACCTCAGGAAAGAAGAACAATCCCATATAAGCAGTCTAAACTCACAATTAATGAAACTAGAAAAAGAAGAACAAATGAGGGCCAAAGGCAGTAGAAAGAGGGACATAATAAAGATTAGAACAGAAATAAATAAAATCGAGAAGAATAAAACAATAGAAAGAATCAATGAAAGCAAGAGCTGGTTCTTCGAGAAAATAAACAAAATAGATAAACCCCTAGCCAGACTTATCAAGAAAAAAAAGAGTCTACACACATAAACAGAATCAGATATGAGAAAGGAAAAATCACTACGGACACCACAGAAATGCAAAGAATTATTAGAGAATACTATGAAAAATTATATGCTAACAAACTGGATAACCTAGAAGAAATGGACAACTTTCTAGAAAAATACAACCTTCCAAGGCTGACGAAGGAAGAAACAGAAAATCTGAATAGACTGATTACCAGCAGAGAAATTGAACTGGTAATCAAAAACCTACCTAAGAACAAAACCCCTGTACCAGATGGCTTCACTGCTGAATTTTATCAAACATTTAGTGAAGACCTAGTACCCATTCTCCTTAAAGTTTTCCAAAAAATAGAAGAGGAGGGAATACTTCCAAACTCATTCTATGAGGCTAGCATCACTCTAATACCAAAACCAGGCAAAGACACCACAAAAAAGGAAAATCACAGACCAATATCCCTGATGAACATAGATGCAAAAATATTCAACAAAATATTAGTACACCAAATTCAAAAATACATCAAAAAGATCATCCATCATGATCAAGCAGGATTTATGCCAGGGATGCAAGGATGGTACAACATTTGAAAATCCATAAACATCATTCACCACATCAACAAAAAGTAGCACAAAAACCACATATTCATCTCCAAAGATGCTGAAAAAGCATTTGACAAAATTCAACATCTGTTCATGATAAAAACTCTCAACAAAGTGGGTATAGAGGGCAAGTACCTCAACATAATAAAGGCCATATATGATAAACCCAGAGCCAACATTATTCTTAACAGTGAAAAGCTGAAATCTTTTCCTTTAAGATCGGGAACAAGACAGGATGCCCACTCTCCCCACTTCTATTCAACATAGTACTGGAGGTCCTAGCCACAGCAAACAAACAACACAAAGAAATAAAAGGCATCCAGATTGGCAAGGAAGAAGTCAACCTGTCCCTGTTTGCAGATGACGTGATATTGTACATAAAAAAACCCTAAAGAATCCACTCCAAAACTACTAGATCTAATATCTGAATTCAGCAAAGTTGCAGGATACAAAATTAATACACAGAAATCTGTGGCATTCCTATACACTAATGATGAACTAGCTGATGGAGAAATAAGGAAACCAATTCCATTCACAGCTGCATCAAAAAGAATAAAATACCTAGGAATAAACCTACCCAAGGAAGTGAAAGACCTATACTCTGAAAACTACAAGACACTGATGAGAGAAATTAAAGAAGATACCAATAAATGGAAACACATCCTGTGCTCAAGGATAGGAAGAATTAATATTGTCAAAATGGCCATCCTGCCTAAAGCAATCTATAGATTCAATGCAATTCCTATCAAAATACCAAAAGCATTCAATGAACTAGAGAAAATTGTCCTAAAATTCATATGGAATCCCAAAAGACCTCGAATAGCAAAAGGAATTCTGAGAAGGAAGAATAAAGCTGGGGGAATTACACTCCCCAGCTTCAAGCTCTACTACAAAGCCACAGTAATCAAGACGATTTGGTACTGGCACAAGAACAGACCCATAGACCAATGGAACAGACTAGAGAGCTTGATATTAACCCAACCATATATGGTCCATTAATATATGATAAAGGAGCCATGGACATACAATGGGGAAATGACAGCATCTTCAACAGCTGGTGTTTTGCAAAACTGGACAGCTACATGCAAGGGAATGAAACTGGATTATTGTTTAACCCCATACACAAAAGTAAAGTCAAAATGGATTACAGACTTGAGTGTAGGTCATGAAACCATAAAACTCCTTGAAGACAAAATAGGCAAACATCTCCTGAATATAAGCATGAGCAACTTCTTCCTGAACCAATCTCCTCAAGAAAGGGAATCAAAAGCAAAAATGAACTCATGGGACTACATCAAACTAAAAAGTTTCTGTACAGCAAGGGACATTATCAACAAAACAAAAAGGCATCCTACAGTATGGGAGAATATATTTGTAAATGATATATCTGACAAGGGGTTAACATCCAAAATATATAAAGAACTTACACACCTCAACACCCAAAAAGCAAGTATCCTGATTAACAAATAGGCAGAGGATATGAAGAGACAGTTCTCCAAAGAAGAAATTCAGATGGCCAACAGACACATCAAAAGATGCTTCACATCACTAATCATCAGGAAAATGCAAATTAAAACCACAATGAGATATCACCTCACACCAGTAAGGACAGCCAGTATCGAGAAGACTAAGAACAATAAATGCTGGCGAGGATGCAGAGAAAGGGGAACCCTCCTACACTGCTGGTGGGAATGTAAGCTAGTTCAACCATTGTAGAAAGCAATATGGAGATGCCTCAAAAAACTAAAAATAGAAATACCATTTGACCTGGGAATCCCACTCCTTGGAATATACCCAAAGAATACAACTTCTCAGATTCAAAAATACATATGCACCCCTATGTTTATCACAGCACTTTTTACAATAGCCAAGATATGGAAGCAACCTAAGTGTCCATCAGTAGATGAATGGATAAAGAAGATGTGGTACATATATACAATGGAATACAATTCAGCCATAAGAAAGAAACAAATCCTACCATTTGTAACAACATGGATGGAGCTGGTGGACATTATGATCAGTGAAATAATCCAGGCAGAGAAAGAAAATGCCAAATGATTTCCCTCATTTGTGAAGTATAACAATGAAGCAAAACTGAAGGAACAAAATGGTAGCAGATGCAGAGACTCCAAGAATGAACTAGTGTTTACCAAAGGGGAGGGGTGTGGGAGGGTGGGTGGGGAGAGAGGGAGAAAGGGATTGTGGGGTATTATACTTAGGACACATGATGTGGGGGATCACAGGGAGAACAGTGTATCACAGAGAAGGGACATAGTGAATCTCTGGCAACTTGCTGCATTGATGGACAGTGGCTGCATTGGGGCATGGGTGGGGACTTGATAATATGGGTAAATGTAGGAACCACATTGTTTTTTCATGTGAAACCTTCATAAGAGTGCATATCAATCATACATTAATAAAAAATTTAAAAAAAAAGAGAATGGGAGGACTCAGCCTTGCAGAAGAACTGGCACTTTTGTTCCACTGAAATAAAAGGAAGGTAAAGATGAGTGAAGACGTAATTTTCAAGACCATTGATACCCTCAACCTCTATTTACTAGGTAAAGTAGGAGAGATCAAATGCTACAAAAGAAGGGAATGGACAGAGTAAAATATCACTGAAGAGCCCCTGCGTGACATACAGTAATATAAGCAACTATTAAAGGATGATTTTAACATATCCCATGCAAACTTTTAAATGAGTCAAAGGTAAGGGGACTTTTCCAGAAATATCACTTAAGTCCTTAATCATTGAGAAATATCAGAGAGCAGAAACAGGAAAGAGAACACCTTTTTCCAAGAAACCTCAACATCATCTTTCTATCTATAATAGAAATTTTAGCACCTGAAAAGATAAATGGAAACTTAAAATGTCGTATCAGAAGAAATATGTCTTCTTCTCTTATTTTCTACACATACACAACTTTACTTTGGGATTCTACGTGGCACTCTCTATTAATACTAGTATGAATCTGTGAGAACAGTACAGTGTTTTAAAGTACATGAAATGTATGACATCAGATAGATTTCCATGAAAAAGACAAAAAGGAGTATTCACAGTAGCTCCGTATTTTGACTTCCAGATACTCTTCTAAGTGTTACTTATATTAAATCATTGAGTGTTTGCAACAAAGCTTTTGATAATTATCTCAATTTTACAGATGAGCAATCTACCTAAGAAAACTCAAGCAATCTGAGGGCTCCATAGCTGCTCCATTCCTACGCAACAGTACAAATAATGAAAACAGCCATGAGGTCGAAATGAGCTCTGCATTCAAATCTAAGTACTGTCACTGACTAGTTGGTTGATCCTAGAGAAATTATGCTCCCTAAACTTAGTCCTTCATCAGAATAATAATCAGTCCTGGGTAACCCATATGTAGCTATGAGAATCAAAGAGATGGTACTTTTATAAACAGTAAATATATATATCAACATTATCAGAAAATAGGTGCCAGATAAAAAAGCATGTGGTGTTAACATCATTTTCTGAACTCTATCAGAAATTCTCACACCTTGATTTATATTGCTGTGGCTCATATACAAAATAACTAACTTCTAAAATGCAGGTTTCACATTGTTTTCTAACTTCTTTTACTAATTTACTTAGTAATGAAGAGGGACAAGTTACATAATGGGCTCTGCACTTGTGTTATTCACCTAAAATGTAAAAATAAGAAATCTCTCTACACATGTGCTGGGAAAGTCAACTGAAATAAAATACGTTAAGCTTCTACAAAAGCACCTCTGGCACATACAAACAGTGGTAGTGGTATTTTTTTTTGTTATCACTAGTTCTACCATTCAGCAGAATCACAAAGCAGAATCAAAATGGAAATGGAGCATAGGTTTTTGTATGTGAAATAATTCATCTTATATAAATCCACAAACTATGGCAACTCTATCATTCATGTTGCACTTTACCTGCTAATAGAATATAATACCCAGAACACTACTTTTTTTTCTCATTCCCCTAGTGCCTACTTTCACGTTCATCTCTCTCAGTCAGCACCTGGTTGGTCTGAGTATTGCTTTCTGACTGCTCTCACTATCTTTTGAAGCACTAACTTTGAATCCACTCTCCTGGTAAACCTGAACTCCTGACATTTTATGCGGTCATACCTAGATTTCTAGACATCTCTTTCCTGGAATAACTGCTATCATTTCAGCTCCTTATTAGAGTTCAAGATAACATTAGTATAAACGCTCTTATCTTTGTCTTACTATAGCATACTGACCTTGAGGTGAGACTGAAGGCAACAGCAAATCCAGGAGAAAAATGTGAAAGAGAAAGTTAGAAAGAATTAATAAGGACAATATTCAGAAATAATATTATTCATAGACACAGATAAAACATAAAGCACAGGATTAGAAAAGAGGAGTCGTCACATAGATTAAGCAAAGGCATTAACAATTAGTAATTTGAGGTTTTCAACTCTCAAACAAGAGTATTTTTTTATATTAGATTATACCATTGTTACTAAATTTAAGTTTCTAAAGGAAAAAATTATGTCCAAAATTTACCATTTCCTTGGGCAGGGAAAAAATCAATTTATTAAACACAAAGGAAAAGAGGTTAACTGCTCCCCTGTAGCTAATTGTGATGATACAACTTCGCTTAGTTAGACACACCCAACTTATAATTGACTACTCCTTTACCTACCCCACTCCATTTCTTGGAACCAAGTTATCCATGAACAAAAGCAGAAAACATGGGCAGTTTCACTTATTCTGTAGAATACAGAACTCTTACTTATTTGGAAGAATTTGAAAATATTTTTCTCAAATGTGAGAAAAATAATTTTTTTCCCAGTTACAACCAATATTTCTCATTCCAAATCTATCAAAATCCACCTCAAATGGTACAATCTGAAAGCAATAATGAACAAGAATATACAGCTCTGTAAACATCAATTTATTTCCAATACTGCTCAGCAGTAAGAGATGCAAAGTAGCCATGCTTAATATTCCTACATAGCAAGAAGCTCCTGTGGTTCACTACTGCTTTTTGAAGTAACAGACAGGTTTCCCTTTTTAAAAATCAATCAATTTCACTGAAATTAGTATTATCCTCCAAATACTTAAGACTTCTAATGACCAGTGCCACCCGGATTGTCTTCAGGATCTAAATTTTACTTAAAGAATCTGAAACTAGAGGTTTATTTCTTAAATGCAAGCACCATTTCAACTGATAATTTAATGTTTTTTAATGTTTCAGTATTTAAAACCAGAGTTTTAAAAAACTCATTATAACAATGATAAAAGATAAGGATGACAAGATTTATTGCCCCAGTATATAATATACAGAGATGAAAAGCAGAATCAAAATGACTTCCTCACAATCACACAGTGGGCAAATCTAGGGTAAGAATGTAGGCCTGCTGGTATCTCCTTGGGCATATTTTATACGTACTGTGATGCTTATAGAATTCTAAATGGAATCTATAAAAATCCATGGATCTTTGGAATATATAAAACAGTTGAAGAATGCAGACAAGTTCAAAGGCAAAAACATGCCAATCTCTAAAATGATTGTTTCCAAAGATGTTTTTGTTGTTTATGATGCAGTAAATTAGAATAATTTTAGATCAACAACAACACTGAAATCTCCTATAACTGGAAATCCATGAAAAAAAATTAAGCTTATTCCTATCAACAGTGAGCAACTGTAAGGATCTTTTATCTGTTTTATTGTTCTTGAGTCATATTTCACTTTGGCATCAAACTGTACCTCTTGGAAAACAAATTTAGGAGAAAAAAGTCTGCACATAGATTAACTGTATATAATTCTAATGTTTGCTTTTAAGTAAAAACTTAAGGTAACCACTCAGCGTAAATTCCAACGAGACTGTACTAATAAATTATAAGGTGCTGTGCCAACAAGAAACTTTGGGAAGATGACTTAACAGAATTGACTATGTAAAACTATAATTTATTCTTCTTTTAAATGAAATCAGTGAAATTTCATCAAGGAGGTAGAAGAAAGAAACAAGCAACTTCCCCAGAAAGCAAGCTGAAGCAAGCAGGATCAGATAAAGAATAGTCATCTTCAATTAGAATATTCTTTGCATATTTCTTTCCTTTTCCCTTTTTAAACACAGCCCCATCTCCCTCAATCAAGAACACACAACCACCACAGCAGCAGTTATTCTCTCCTGTTCCAACCCCATTAAGACCATCTTCTCTGACACTGTGCTTCATGGGTCAAAAATATATAACCATAAATGGAGAGTAAGGAAATTCTCTCAAGAACCATTCTCATGAATTGTATACTAATCTATGCCAAAGCTATATACAGCTTAATATTAATTACCACATGGAAGATCTCTGAAGACATTAAACTGAATACCAATTCAGGACTTCTTTACAGAAAAATATTTACAAACATAAAGACTAAATACATAGGTTTATATTTTCAGATTATACTGTGTCAAAGATGACTGAATATACTGTGATACCAGTATAAAATAATTACAAACATAAAACCCATTGTCCCAATGAAAAAGTCCAAAAAACAATTTTAGGTTAACCTAAGTAAATAATCTTTCAGGATGTAGGTAACAGTCAAATATCTAATTATGACAATTAGATAATTATTAATTCAGTAATTCATTTGGTCACACACTCATTTAAAATGGAATACATGAGAAAACGAAGTTAATTTGGGAACACTGTCTTCCATTCCTACATTCACTGAAACAATCTTATTCGCTCTCTTTGCATGCATCTTCAGTATCAATTCACGAAGGATAGAAGACACACCATTACTTTATGAATCACTAAGAAAGAAAAAAGTTACGCCAATTAAATTATGCCATGACATTATTTATATGTTTCAAAGATGTTAAAATGTAAAAATAAAACTTAGAATTGGTATTTCATTGTGACAAAAGAGGGAAACGGTTATCTATACTTTTGTTTAACCTGAATGAAAGGAAAGGAGCGACACATAGCAGCAATTCACCGGAGAGTTCCGCTTTATTAGGGAAAGGTGCTGGGTTATATAGGAGGGGGCATGAATTGATTGAGGTGTCACTTCTACGGGGCTGGTGGCTGTTGGCTAGGTGCTGGGATTGGGAGGGGGGCGAGAGGTGATTGGGCTTCAGGTGGCGCCGGCGGGAACTGAGGACCCCGAAGAGAAGCCGGAAGTTTGCCATCTTACTGGTGGGGACCCTTCATTCCCCCCTTTCTCCTCTATGGGTTTGTGGACGTTGCTTTCTCTCTGGCTGCTTCCTGCTGAACAGGGGCGGAGAAGGGAGTGAGGGCTTGAGGATTGGGAGGAAAGGGTTGATAGGACTCCCCACAGTAAGGACGAGTAGATGTGGACTTCTTCAGGTTGGAAATCAATGAAGGTTCCCTGTAACCATAGGTTGGCCAAGAGGATATGGGTGTCAGGAGCCAGGCGTCTGCGGCTATTGATTCCAGGAACAGTTTCCAGTGGAGAGAGGGGTCCATCTCAGCGTGTGGTGAGGAGGTCACGTGAGGGTGAGGGATCTTCTGTGGCCAGAAGCTGGTAGTTCCTGAGTAAAAGCTGGTTGAAAGCTTGATTAGAGATTTTTCTGACTTGGGATTTGATGAACTTTATTATGCAGGGTAAGAAGAGACAGGTGAGAAGAATGATTATTATGGGGCCTGCAATGGGCCAGAGCCAGGTGAGGAGGGGGTTTGTTAGTATTGACGAGAATGGGTTGGAATTGGAAGCAGAGTGGAGACTGGAGGCAAGGTCGGTGAGTTTGGTAATGTCAGTTTCTACAATGCCGGATTCATTGATGTAATAGCAGCACTCTTCCCAGAGGAAGACGCAGGTGCCGCCCTTCTCGGCTGTAAGCAGATCTAGGGCCCGCCGGTTTTGAAGGGTGACTTTAGCTAGCGAAGTGACCTGTCTTTGGAGAGAGGTTAGAGAATCGGCAGTGGATGTCAGGGCTCCCTCAAGTTTGGCGTTGAGATCTCTAACTGCCTATAGAGAGTGACCCAAGGCTTCTCCCGAAAACCCTGCCCCAATGGCTAAGGTGATCAAAGAGCTACTGACCATGATGGGAAGGAAAGCAGCCCTTTTTGTGCGCGAGGGCAAGGGAGGTTGGAGCTCAAGGAATTCTGCCATGCTGTAAAGTGTTAACTGTGGGATTAGGGTGACGAGAATGCAGGGTGTATCGGAGTTGAGAGGCAGTGAGTTGAAAAGACTGCCATTACACTAAAAGAAGTGTCCCGGTTGCATAAAAGTCTTAGAGCCGGAGGTAGGAGTGTAGATAGAGAGGCAGTGAAGTGCGCTGGAAGGGGGTGGAGTTGGGCCTACACAGTGGTGGATGGTGAGATTATCTGCGTATTCTGGTTCACATAGGGGTATGTCTGCCAGGGAGCAGAGGGGTTGTCTTTCTGCATGGAAGGAGTAGTTGGAAATATTAAGGGGCACGGCGGCCAGCAGTGGGCGCTGTAGTGATGCGCACAAGAAACAATTGGCTGTGTTAAGGGTATGGTTGAGAAAGATGGTGGTGTCCTGAATGAGCTGTAATGAAGAGTAGGAGAAATGGGAAGAGGGGTGGGGATAAGAAGATGAAGAGGCACCGTCAAGAGTTTGGATAATGACTTTTTCGGAATGTCTGCTATCTGATGCAACTTGAGAGATCTGGGAATGAGAGGGAACATACTTTCGAGAGATATGAAGGGTACTGTGGGGGGGTCAAGGACCCCCCGTAGTAAACTGAGGCTGTGACTCTGGCAGCCCATCGAGAGTCCCAGGGATCTGGGATTGATAAGGAGAATGAGCCATTGGGATATTTCATGAAACGGTTGGAGGAGTAATACTGTGAGTACTGGAAGTTACTCATGTAGTGAATGGTGCAAGACTAGTAGGGACATCTCCTGTAGGTATCTGGCCATCGCCTGCAATAGGCTTGTTTTTGGTCATAGAGGAAGCAGAGGTAGGGAGAATAAGGGTAGCTGCTAGTGAACACTTCAGTGGAGGGAGGAAAGTGGAGGTATAAAGGCTCAGAGCAGCTTTTCAGAGGGCAGTCTGGTGTGGCAATGAGGGCAGTAACTTTTGTTTGATGCTGTGTGTAAGTCTGTCTGACTTTGAATCGCCATACAAAGGAGGCTGGGGTGGTGGGGAAGACAATAGGAATGAGGGAAAAAGCAAGAGAGCAGTAAAGGAGGAAAAAGTCATGATTCGGGTATGGATGGCAAAGGGGGTGAACAGGATTTTGGAGGAAAGAGGACAGTAAGGTCAGGAGTCTGGAGGGAGGGAGAGTCTGTAAACTTTTGTAGGTTAAGAGATCTTTTAGGTGATGTGGGGACAGAATGGCAAGGGGCGCTCTGAATGTCAGTATATGAGCTTCTTTCTGCAAGAGCTGTCTAGCGGCTAATGCTTGTAGGCAGGGGGCCCATCCCTGAACTGTGGGGTCTAATTGCTTGGAGATATAAGCTACTGGGGCAAAGGATGAGCCATAATATTGGCCTAGGACTCTTAAAGCTTGACTGGACCTCTCATGAATGTATAATGAGAAGGGCTTCGACAAATCAGGAAGATGGAGAGCTGGGGCTTCTACAAGGGCTTGACGGAGCTTAATGAAGGAGTGTAGGGGTGAGGAGGATAATGGTTTTTTAGGGGGACTCTTGCTGAGGTTGTATAGGGGTCTTGCCAACAGGGTGCAGGGAGAAGTTAGGGATCTATGTTCTAAAATATCTAGCTAGGCTTAGAAAGGGCCTAGAAAGGAAAGGATTTTTGTCTTGGTTTTGGGAATGGGCAGGTCAGAGAGGAGCCATTTTCTGTCTAAGGTAATGGACTTTCTTTGTTGAGATAGAAGGAATCTGAGGTAAGTGATAGGAGGGGAAGAGATTTGAGCTTTGACGGGGGATACTCGGTAACTTCTGGAAGCTAGAAGTTTAAGTAGGGAGGCAGTGTCAAGTTGAGACTGTTCCCACGAGAGACTGCAGAGTAGAAGATTGTCTATGTATTATAAGGTGGACTTGGAGTGATCATGATGAAACTGTTTGAGGTCCTGAGCTAGGACCTGTCTAAAAATATGGGGACTATCTTGGAAGCTTTGTGGCAAAACTGACCAAGTGAGTTGTTTAGAATATCTTGTGTATGGGTCCGTCCAGGTGAAGATGAAAAAATCTTGGGAGCAGGGGTCTAGAGGGATAGAAAAATGGGTCTTTGAGATCTAGGACTGAGAAGTGGGATGCTGAGGCTGTATGGATTTGGAACTAAGGGATGGATAGGGACAATGGCTATGTTGATGAGGCGAAGGTCTTGGACAAGGCGGCAAGATCCGTTGGTTTTTTTAACAGCTAATATGGGGGTATTAAATGGGGAGTGAGTGGGTCTGCTTGAATGATGGGTTGGAGGCCTATGAGGGCTGAAGTGGTTAGGGGGTATTGGGCCTGACAGATATACTGAGAGGGGTCACATAATTTGATAGAGGCAGGGGGACATAGGGCCACGGAGGGGCTTGTAATATCCCAAACTTTGGGATTTACAGGGTGTATGAGGGCAGAACTGGAGCTTTCATTGGGTAGAGGGGGGTCGTCGGCTATGAGGGCCATCAGAAAGGGAGTACTGGGGGCTGTGGCAGTGGATATAGTTATGGAAACGTGGAGGAGGGAAAGGATGTCTCGTCCTAGTAAAGGGATGGGACACTGGGGCATAACCAGGAAGGAGTGGGAGAAAGGTATGGGATTGTCTTAGATTGTGCATAAAAGGGTGGGTGGGGGGTTTAATGGGAAAATCTGTTTACCTCCTACTCTGACTATAGGAGTAATGGCTGGCGTGGTAGGGCCCCGGTATTCTCACAAGACTGAGAAGGTGGCTCCTGTATCTAGGAGGAAGGAGATGGGGTGACCGTCTACTGTTAAAGTAACCCTGGGCTCCTGTTTGGTGATGGAAATGGTTGGCCGAGAAGCCCCCGGGCCCCATCAATCTTCTTCTGCCAGCCCCACTACGGCGGGCTTAGGATGGGGGTTGTTCGTCCAGCCTCCCCTTCGGGTGGTTGGGCAATCAGACCCCCAGTGGCCCTTTTTGTGGCATCTGGGGCATGGGGTGGTAGGAGATCTGGGGGAGGGGCACGCCCTTGACCAATGTCCCTCTTTTCTGCACTTGAAACAAGCTCTTGGGGGGGCTTGTTTGTAGAGGGGCGCCCAGGTTGTGGTTTTATCAGCTGGGCCAACATCTGGAAATTGGCCTGATCAGCCTTTTGTTTACGGCATTCTTTCTCCTCCTCCTGCTTATGGAAGACTTTAAAGGCCACTGTTAGGATCTCAGTCTGTGGGGTAGCGGGGCCCTGTTCTAACTTTTTGAGTTTAGCTTTAATGCCGGGGTAGCCTTGAGCTAGGAAGTATGTCATAAGGACATGTCTTCCTTCAGGTGTTTCTGGGTCCAGGCTGGTATACTGTAATAGGGCTTGAGTGAGTCTGTCTAAGACCTCAGAGGGGATTTCGTCTCTCTTTTGAATTATGTCTTGGAGCTTTTGAAAATTGACTACTTTACAAGCTGCCTTTTTCAGACCTGCTATTAAGCAGGAGGCAAAAATATCTCGAGAGCGGAGACTCATGGTGGTGTTATAATTTCAGTGTGGGTCTTGTTCAGGGACAGCAGTGGGGCCAGGGGGATAGGTGGGGTCAGTCCTGTGGGTTTCAGTAGCCTGCATTTGGGCGAAGTCCTAAACTCGTCTACGCTCTTCAGGGAGGAGAGTATTGGCCAGGAGCATGAAAATGTCATGATGTGTGAGGCTGTAAGACTGGAGGGTGTATTGAAACTCCCTAATGTATGTCATGGGATCAGTGGAAAAGGAACTTAGGCGTTTCTCTAGTTGGGCTAAATCTCTTAAGGAGAAAGGGATGTGAACGCGCACGCTGCCTTCGGATCCTGCTACCTCCCGGAGGGGGGCGATAATTTTGGGAGGCTCTCAGGACTGAGTCTGAGGGGGACTGAAGGGTTCTGGCTCAGTCTGTGGGGGAGTGACGCGGTCTAGCCGTGCCTAGTCGAGCAGGTCCTGAAGTGCAGAAGGGGGGCAAAGAAAATAAAGAAAGATAGAATCGGACCCACATGTCGCCAGCTAGCAGCCCAGCTGCTTACTTCTGCCGCTCTAGTTGGGCTTGAACTCATGACTCTGAATTAAGAGTCCCATGCTCTACTGAGCTACAGCAGGGCTCCAGTTAATTGCTTATGGAATGTGTTGTTTTCTATTCCTGCCACATCGGCAAGTGGGGGAAGGGCATAGCTAGAAGCAGGGGCGGTGTTTCTACACATCTTCAAGGTCTCCCTATTTTCAGAGTGAGGAGTCTTGGCAAGATATGTTTTTGTGGACAGATAACTTCTAAGGACTGCACCGGTTGTTCTCTAGCTTGTGTTTTCCCATGCTGCGTTCAGACATGGGGGGAGGTGCTTTCCCATTCTCTCTACAAACATGTGAGAAGACAAAGGCAGTCCCTAACAGGGGAGAAACAGGTGATGAGGGCAAAGACGGAGGAGGCCCCTGGGACCTAGTTAAAGGGGGGCTGAAAGGCTCAGGCTTAATCTGCAGGGAATGAAGGTGGAGGAGGTGAGATGGGGGAGGAGATGGTTGGGGAGGAAGGGAGAAGGGCTGTTGTAGGAGAAGAAGGGGAAGGGAGTGAACAGGAGGCTTCTGCGGGGGCGGCAGCTTGCAGGCTAGGAGAACTTGGGAGGGGGCGGGGAGAGGAGGAGGCAGAAAGCTTTGATATAGGGAATCTCCTTCCATTTTTTCAGGCGCTGGCAGTAGTTAAAAAGATCGCGAGTGATGTTAGGATCAAGAGTTCCCCCTGCAGGCCATTGGTTTTTATTGTCTAGGGGGTATGTCGGCCAATCTTGGGAGCAATATTTACAGAGAAGTTTTGGTTTTATATCAGGCATCAGGGAGAGGGTAGCCAGATGCTTAAGCAGGCATTCAAGAGGTGAACTTTCAGGGAGGGATGAGGAGGCTCCCATGGCTAAAGGACAGAGAAGGAGACAAACAGGGGAAGATGAACGGAGATCCTCGGACTGGAAGCAGACCACAAGGAGACAAAGGGCGTCCCCGATGATCCTTGGTGGTCTGCGGAAACTCGTATACGAGTCGGAATTTCTTGGAAAGTGTGGGTCATCACCCAGACTTCCCTAAGAAGGCAGAGTGCCGGAGTCTCGAGGTACCTAGCGCTAGGCATTTTCGGCAGACGGAACAGAAGGAGGAGGGGGGGGAAAGGGGAGCGTTCTCATCCACAAAGGAGTCACCTCGTTTATGGCTGTTGGAGGGGGGTGCCTGAGAGTCAGCCGCAGCCGTGAAGGCCTGAGGCAGGGATTTATGACTGTCAGAGGAGGGGCCTGAGCGTCCGCCGCAGCCGTAAAGGCTTGAGGCGGGGATTTATGGCTGTTTGGGGAGGGGCCTGAGGGTCCGCCGCTGCCGTGAAGGCCTGAGGTGGGGAGAGTTCCCTCCTCATCCCCGAGCGTCAGGGCCTTGCCGGACGATCACGGTCAATGGCACTGCGATAGCTCGGGGAAGAGTGGCCCACCCCAGGGAAATTTTGCTTAAAAACTTTCAGAACTGATGGAAGGGATGGTGAATGCGTTTGACTGTCGGAGGAGGGGCCTGAGTGTCTGCCGCAGCCGTAAAGGCTTGAGGCGGGGATTTATGGCTTTTGGAGGAGGGGCCTGAGGGTCCGTCGCAGCCGTGAAGGCCTGAGGCGGGAGCGTTCCCTCTTCATCCCCGAGCGTCAGGGCCTTGCCGGATGATCACGGTCAATGGCACTGCGATAGCTCGGGGAAGAGTGGCCCACTCCGGGGGGAAAACTTACCTAAAGGCCAGAGAGGAGTGGTGAGTGTGATGAGCCAGCGCCGGAAAAAGAGGATGAGGGCAAGCTGCTGCTGGTGTCGGGGGAAGACGGGGCCCAGTTGGGGTGTCCCGTCTCCCGGGTTTCGGCACCAATGAAAGGAAAGGAGCGACACATAGCAGCAATTCACCGGAGAGTTCCGCTTTATTAGGGAAAGGTGCTGGGTTATATAGGAGGGGGCATGAATTGATTGAGGTGTCACTTCTACGGGGCTGGTGGCTGTTGGCTAGGTGCTGGGATTGGGAGGGGGGCGAGAGGTGATTGGGCTTCAGGTGGCGCCGGCGGGAACTGAGGACCCTGAAGAGAAGCCGGAAGTTTGCCATCTTACTGGTGGGGACCCTTCACTGAAGATCAAAAAATTATCTCACTGCATTGTATTATGGGCAGTAAGAAGATAAAAAGGGAAAAGTGTGGACAATTAGTGAAATAAGAAAGGAGCTCTGTCTCTATATTTTAACTCAAATATTCATTAGACCCTCAGTAATGCAGTCACAGGACAGATGGTGGTAGACACTACCAGAATAGCACAAATAAAGGAAAGAGAAATTACTACCTAAAGGTAAACAGTTAAAAGGGGTCAGATTACCACAAATGAATAAGGGGAAATAAGTTTTTCATCAAAGAGAGAAGGATGAGAAAAAGTAACTAAGAAAAAAATTCATCTTCTAATTTCAAGAAAACAGAGTTAATTCTACCAAGACTATCAAACCAAGTACTGGAAATATCCTATAAACTAACACAAGTTCCCAACACATTTTAGAAGACATGAAAAATAAAATCTATTCTTGTTACATAAAATTTCAGATACTAGTAATCTTTAAAAGCAAATCAAGAACTCAAAAGGCCATATCCTTGAGCCATGAAGTTTAAGCCTAGTAACTATTTTCCCTAATTTATCCAAATACTATCAGAAAAGTTCTTTCTTATACATATGTATGTGCAAATGACACCCCAGATTAAATCTCATTCCTGGAATGATAGGAATGTTCAAGCTCAGTTCAATGTGTTGATATTGATCTACAGAAGTACAGATTTCTCTCACCAAAATGAGGTTAAAAGTTACTGTTTTAGCATTATTAAGTTCAGACATTTAATTCAGGGGTTACTACATTGAGCCTAAATTCTGAGCAAGCTAGGAACACCCTTGCTTTTTAAAAAAATCAACTAAAGTAGCTCCAAATCCAATGAATAGATCATGTACCACTTTCTAAATAAAGCCAATTGTTTATAAATCAGAATGTAGTTGCCTTGGAAACAATATTATAAATAGAGTTTAGGTTTTCTCGTAGCCCACAAAATTTAAGTTTAATCATGATGTAAAAGCATACTAAAACTAATAGTTGAAGATTATAGGTCTGAAAAAGATGGTTAGCAAAGAAAATAAATTAACCATCACAGAATGGAAAAGCTAAGTTTCCTCCATTATATCTACTTGTAAGATTGGCACAAGAATGTGTATGTTTGTGTGTGTATTCATATGTATATGTATGCATGTCCATATATCCATATAATACTCACATATACTCATTCATATATATGTGTATGTATGTATATATATACATACACATATATATGAATGAAGAGTAAAACATCTCCAGTTCTCTTGCCTTCCTCAGAACAGTCACAAGTAACAGTACAGCACCTTAGGTTTCCCTCTTCCTTTTGTATCTCTACCTACACTAGAGTTCTAGGACCTGAAATAGCAGTCTAGGATCTGAAATTACCCACTAGCTTTCCAACCAAATGACTTCTTAAGCCATTATCATTTAATATTGGTCTCAAAAATTTAAAGACCAGACTTTGAGTCCAAAGTTCAACAAGATACCCCTTCTCTATGGTAATCCTCTATCCTACAGTGTACACTAATTGAATATGTTAAGTATTACTTTCCAGGAGAACTCAACTAGAGCTTAAATTAAAGCCTCCTCAGTGAAATTTCTAGTGACTGGACAAGCCATGCAAGAATGCCTCTGCTAGCACCATCTACAAAGGAAACAACAGCCGCTGTTGTTGGAGTCTTAGATTTCTGGGGCCAGAAGTATCTCTACACTGAATCTAGTCTGACAGCAGGACTGAGTCAGACATGTGGAACAACGGCACCTGACAGCAGAGCAACCCACATGCCAGTTCTAAAGTCCCTGTCCTCTGAGAAGGCAGCCCAGCACATGAGAAAAGCCTTTGTCCTCACCAAGATCCTCAAGGGAAGGGCCTCTGAGCTGTTTCTATCTTCCCCTTCTAGAAGGTAGGCTTATTAATGAAAACTGAACACAGGACATTCAAAAAGAAAAACAGGAAGAGACAGAATAGAATTCTTAGGTATGACTCAGCTACCACCTACCTACTTCGGCAGTGCCAGACCAGTCATTTAATCTCTCTGGGCTTCCACCTCCTTATCTCTACCAAAAAACTCTATATAAGAATCCTTTCCAAAACCAAAAAGGTCATGATATAAGTAGGGAAGCTAAAATTAACAAATATAATTTCAATTAGTATTTGGGGCACCTTTCTTAGATAAGATCTACGTGATACATAGCAAATTAAACACCTGAGGTGTTGAGTTCCTCTAGGAGAATTCCCGATTACGTGCTAGTTTTCTTTTTAATGTTTCCACTAAAGGACAGAAAAAGGACTGCTCACTGAATCCAAATGAAGTAAGACTAATGTCCACATTTCAAAGTGAAATATGGCATTTCTGTCACATTACAGAATTACTTTTAGAAAGTCAAAATATATCCCTCTTTAAATTAGTTGCCTGGTTTGGGGCAAACATCTATTGTAAAATGCCCCTTTCAAAAAGTGAAGTGGGGGTGGGCGGAGATCTATTCCAGGCACTGGGGTAGGGATGCAGTGAGCGTAGAGGCAAAGTAAGACAGAGAGGACTAAACAAAGGTAAAGGAGGATCGAAACCTGTGTGAACAATACCTGAAAATGATGGCACGGTGGAAAAATTTAAGCCTGGTTTAACTGTGTGAAAATTAATAAAGGGAAACCTCACTGACATGGTGTTCGGCGGCCAGCACGAGGAGCTCTCACACTCACCACTCACTCCTAACTAAATCTCAGACCTCACTGGAAGAGAGGGACACCACACTGTTTTGGCTACTTTACTTCTCAGCAGGAAGAAGAAAGGTTTCCACTTACCCCTGCAACAGCCAATGTTACAACTTAGCCAATAAGAAGCCACAGTACATGGAACTCCCAGTTTCTTCCAATGGACTTTTTGTTTAGAACAGCCCTTCCAACTTGGCCCTTTCCTCTATAAAAGAGTGTTCTCCTTTATTCTCCAGACTTGCCTATGGTTTTGCTGTAGCTTGCTGGTACTGGTTTGCAATTCTCTGGTGTTTTTGAATTAACCTGTTTTTGCTGGTAAAATAACTTTTATTTTTAAAATTAACAACTGGCAGCCTCAAATTACTGGCCATGTTAAAAGAACCAAAATGTGCATAACAAGGGAATCACTCATGATTTGAGGAAGTAATAAAGACCGTAAGTTATTTTTTTATTCATGAGGTATTAGGTAAACAATGAGCCCCCAACCTTGACCAAGGCCCTGGAGCTGCTTCTGTTCTAGCACCTTTGATTCTTGTTTGACTTCTCAAAAGTATAAATCTTTTCAAAATGGTTGCCTCAGCTATAAAAAAAAAAAAAGGAGTAGAGGAGGAAATAAGTTTATAAATAGTTGTACCTGTTTGAATACTTTCGGCTGCAAATATACATATTCTGTTTCAAAATGGCTTGAACTATAAGAAAATGTACTATTTCATGTAATAAGTCTAGTTTCAGGAAGAGGCTGTTAGGGTTCTGGCTTTTTCCTCTGGTTTTCCAGACTCCACCACCCCCTGGATGCTGGCTTCACCTTAGGCAGACACGAGTCACAGCTGTTCTGGTCACCATATTCGTACACAATCATGTACAAAACAAAGGGCCACCTTTCTTCTTACAAATTTTCCTTATAAGAAAATCATTCCCCAGAAGTCTCTCTGTAGTTCAACCCCTGAAATTACTTAGGGATTACAATGTTCAATGTGTAACTAAGTCACCAGAAAAGATGGTTGTCATTCTCTAAATATATGTTTCTAAATGTATGTGTTGAATTGAATGTAAATGAACCTCATATTAGAGTAAACTGAGGATTTCTGCTGCCAACACCAAACTGAAGATTCACTAGTACTTCTGTATCCAAAAAAAGGTAACAAAGCAAATACAAAAGCAAAATTATGAAGCAAAACACAACATATGGCATGGGGGAAAATTTCCCCAGTATAGTGCCATTACACAAGCACTTAGCCAACAGGAATAGCATGAGTGCAAGAACAGACAACTGCAACTGACAATTCTTGGGAATCAGTAAAGACACCACTATCAGAACTTACCAGCCCACATAACTCTTCCCTCTAAATAACATTATATCAAAGAAAAGCCTATTCATTTTGAATCTAATAGAAACTTGAATATGTTCACTTTAGAAGAAAACATCTCAATTACATTCAGGGTTCCTGAGGCTAATCTAAATCCATCTACTTACATAAGCACAGATCAAGCTCTAGTTGTTTTTGTTTTTGTTATTTTCCTTAAATTGATCTGTAAATACTATCCAAACCCATCAGGTGATGACTTTCTTGTCAAGCTGGCTTGACTACAGTGCCCAGTTACTTAATGAAACACTAATCTAGATGTTGCTATAAAGGTATTTTGCAGATATAATTGAAGCCTCCAATCCATTTAAGTAAAAGATATTATCCCACATAATCAGAGTGGGCATAAGGGAATACTTTGGAAGGCTCTGATATCAGGGTTGAGGTTTCCCAGGAGAGAGAAGGTTCAACGCAGAATGGTGGCCCATGAGTGAAGGAGTTCTATCCTACTGGTGATTTTCTATTCTTAACAGCCTACCATACAGACTTCTGACTTGCTTAGCCAGTCCCCAAGACAACTGCTTATAATAAATCACACACACACACACACACACACACACACACATACAATACTGGCTCTGCCTCTCTAACTGAACTCCTACTCATACACACCACAGTATGTGTATGAATTTCGAAGCAGTACTTCTTAGATTTAATTGGGAAAACATTTTAAATTTGAAGATGTATGGGTGGGCTTACATAATTCTCTTTTCAAACGGCAGTAGGTCAGGACAGTGGTGCACTACATCATCTTCCAACATGAACTACTACTGTTGTGTAAAAACAATTTAAGGGGCAACTTACAAAGAGTAAGTCTGGGAATTCTTCATGATTTAATCTAAACCTTTAATACAGAAGATCCTTATAAAAGAAGCACTAAGAAATTTGCAAAGAATAAGAATTATCTCTAATTCAATTACTACAGCAGTCTGCTTTCATTTTTTTGCATTGAGAAGAAGTTGCTGAGTACCCTTTAGAAGTGGATTCTACATACTGGGTTACAGTGTGGCACTACAGCTACATTAGTGAAAATGCTACTCCTTAACAGGCATTCTTAAGAACAGTTACATACAAGATGGGAGAGGAACAGACTAAGGTTATTAATTATAACCAACAATATCAGAATCTTACCAGAGAGGACACACACTTTATCCACAACCATTGTACTAAGAGGTACAGTTCAATTTGACATATATTGGCTGTTCTTTAATTCTGATCGAGCAAAATTCCCAGCGAGCTCTAGGAGTAGCAAGAGGAGCAGCAGCGATTCAGTCTAGGACAGAACTACAGCCTCAACATGACACTCACATTCTCAGGAAGTCCCAAACAAACCCCCCTGATGGTGCGGGGACAGAGACCTGGCGCAGAAGGTGCAAATTGTGGGAGACTGGCTTTCTGAGAAACAGCATGGCCAATATGGGACACACATAAACACACAGAGACCAAAAACCCCAATGGAATGGGACCATGATAAAACAAGTCAAAAGAAAGATGAAGAAGCTCAAATGATAAATTAGGGGAGACAGACACCCACACAGTGGAATGGCAACACAAGAAGCAAAATGTTAGTAAGAAACACAGCAGCCACACACATGCACCTCAGTTCTGAACATGGGAACAAAGATGTCACACAACCCCAAATGTCTTTGGTTCTTCATTCACATCTTAATCTATGTTGCTGAATAACAAATTACAAAGTCTGAGTTTTAAAAACTGTTTCTTTCTTCTATAGCCAAGAAATTTTGTGTCAAATCCTAAAACAAAGTTATAATACCCTCATCAGAGGATAAAATTGTATAAGTGCTTCTTAAACCTTGTATGTGTGACAGGAGTAGATCATTTACAATGTTTCTCAAAATGTGAGAAATATAAAAGCTATTTGGTGTACTTTGGTTATCAGATACAGATTTACTCCCATTTCTTATACTCTCAAATCAAGTCCATCTCCCCAAATCAGTATTACATCCAAAAATTAAGGCATTTTTCAAGCTAGCTGCCTGGAACAAGCAACAGTTTCAATGTAGATTTCTAATACAAGAAATTAAACCAAAAAGTGAAATATTATCAAGGAATTTCTTTTCTGAATTATTGAAATATATTTAGTGGGAAATGGCTAATCCATGTGTTTTAAAACCTCTTTGGTACTGCTGCAGACTTCAGGCCCACACAAAAGCAGAGAGGCATGTATTCACACAAGTATGTGAAGGCAGGGGTGTGTGTTTGTGTGTGTTGGAGCCAGTGCATGGTAATTTGTTAATTCTGACTTAAAGAATTTCATCCATTATTCTTATCCAAAACCAGAAAATATGAATAGAGTTAATATCAAAATAAGAGGAAACAAGTGAGTAGGTAACCCACACCTGTCATTCATCTTTCAGTATGGCAAAAGAGAAATGGGAGGGCTGAACTCTATATAAGTTTTAGTTTCTTAAAAATTAAAATTCTATGGATAGAGAATAGAAAAAAAAGTAACTTCTAGGGGAAATTATCAGGTCTACCAGTAACCCAAAAATTTAAAACTTAATGAACAATTTATGAAAATAGTCTTAATATGTCCTGTCAAGAGCATGCAAATAAAATATTCCTAAGAATCAGTCTCCAAGGAACCACAAATTAATTACTTCATTCTGCCCTGTCAGTCTCTCTGGCTGTTCAGAGAAAAATGGGTGATTAAAGAAGTTCTACTGGAAGAACTGTTTCTATGCACTTGTTCAATTTATGTTAAATACCTGAGGTTATATGCTTCATCTTTAGTACAAAACATCCTAATAGGGAAAAAAAAAAAAAAAGAAAAGAAAAGGAAAATTCCAAGAGAACTGTTTGGCTGTATCTGTTGAAAGGTTATTTTAAAGAACTCAAAGACAGCACTTGAATAAAAATCATACCCAAATCTCTTAAATTGAACTCAAAATGTCCCTCCTTCTAAATTTGATGTATGCACTGATGTTAACACTGCTTCCTATAATACAAACTGTATGAAGTCTAAATCTTTATAGCCCAAAGGAGCATCCACAAAAAAGGTCTAAACCAATGGAAAAATATTAACTCCCTGAACCTGAGGTTCATGTGCTTCTTAGATAAATTAAAAAGCTAAGTAGGTATTTGTACTCTCTTGAACATCCAGTAGGAAACTTTAAATACTTAATGAATACTTTCTATCTTTCCAGTCACTGAGGTTGAAGTCCACAGCTTCACAATTTATTCCCATTCTATGCTTCCTTTAGCGACTGTAACGTTGAATTAATGAATAAATGAATTTATGCTGACTTAGAATAAAAAGACAGTAAAGTAACATCAAGTACTCAAGAACCTAAATTCATACAGGCACGTAAATGTTAAAGAAGTATGCCCCAAAGTACACAGTTTTAAAATGGTACTTCAACCATTCTAACATAGTAATCCCC
Source organism: Manis javanica (assembly GCF_040802235.1). Lineage (NCBI taxonomy): Eukaryota > Metazoa > Chordata > Mammalia > Pholidota > Manidae > Manis > Manis javanica. The sequence continues at coordinate 31,026,193 of NC_133170.1, read as the reverse complement.
CATTCAGCTTCCATTTCCTTACCTTTCCAACTCAGCAATCTTCTTATCTTTATCATTCTTCTCATTTTCTACCTCTTTCAAGATTTCCAAAAGGCGGTCAACTTCTGCCTGAGCCTTGCTAGATTCATCTTTGTACCTGGCAATCTCCCTCTCCAACTGCTGTATTCGGTCATTCATCTCTGGACTGGCTCTGGCTTCCAAAGTTGCCTCATGTGCCTACAAAGAAAAGTGTTCAAAATCTTTCAGCTACAGGTACAGTGGCAGTGGACAAACCATGTCTCAAAGAACAATCCATAGTCCAATTTAAATAGAGTATTATCCAATATCTAATAGCTAAACCCTATCTATAAGGTTTCCCCTGCTTAAGTATTACAAAGACAAAATATTAATAAATGGAGAAATAATTAACTTAGATTTTGAATGGATTCATTTTTAAAAATGGTATATCTCTGAATATTTATTTCTAGGCCAAAAACAATCATAAGCCAAGAGATGCTTCAGAGTCTAGAGAGGTGTCCTAACAAGCCACTAGGCTACTTATTGATCTACCCAAGACATGTCAATATTATGGACATCATCAGCAGAGATTATCAGTAATTATCAGCAGAGGTTCACTGATAATCTTACCACAGCCAGTGCCAATGCTGAGATCTAATTCTCTACATGACCTCCATTTCATTTCCCTTCTAACAATGCTTTACAAAGCACGTACAAATCACATGGTCTTGAACATCTAGAGTTACATAGATACTATAGCCAATGTGATGCCATGAAAAATGGAGTTAGGTTAAGAAAATGGCTACCGCCACATAGGTACCTTTCTAATGCAGACTCTAGATTTTACAGGATACTACGGAACAAAGTCAACATCAAAAATCACATTTAGAACTGAGAAAAAATTCTTTATTCAGGATCCTAGTACACATGGCAACTAGTACCTTCATGAATTTTCGAATACAGAATAGTTTCAATAATAAAAAAATGAATCTGCAAGTCTTTAATTTTCCTCCTGACTCTATAAATCCATGCATGTATAAATGTATTTAATGAGAAAATAAAGGTTAAGATATTTTAGTTTACCTTATTCAACAGACAATAAAATATACTTAAAATACCCTTAAAACTTTGAAAAAATAATTAAGGCAGCAAATATTTATCTTAGAAAGCACTTCAGAAAACTGATGCAAAATAGTAAAAGAGAAATATTTCTGTAAATTGGGCTAAATGCTTTGTCAAACCAACAGCTATATTTTTAAGATTAAGTCCTTTACTAATATCTTTTGTTTCATTTTTTAATCAGTTATGAAGATCCACAATCACTAACAATAGCCTTTAAGGGAGATTCCACTGGCAGACATATATTTTAGTGTTAGCAAAATTCTACCCTAAACTGGGGTGGAAAAAAGCCACAGCAAGCTAAAAGCTAAGGGAAAGAGAGGTAGCCCTGAATGAATTAACTCAATAAGAATAAAACAAAGCGAAAGCAGCAGAAATGCAAACATGGAGGAGAATTCTGGTCTCACAAAAACGTTTCTACTTTGTATGTACCCCAAATACTTTAGAAATGAATCATTTTTTTTTTTAATCTGGAGTTTCCAGTTGAGGAAAGGAGAAATGAGAAGTCAAGTGTATTCAGTTCTCTATAGAGTAGTAAAAGATTGCTCGCCCAAAATGCAGAGAAAACATCAAGCAGGGCTTTATGGCACCACTTTGTCAGGTCGCTTGCTGAGTTGGATGGATGGCTTACAACTATTTCAGGATGCTGAAGAGACTAACACATCAGGGAGAAAAGAAGAAAGAAAAATAGGAGGAAATGGCATAAGAATATAACAAACAAGAGAAAGGAAAGCAAAAAGTGAAAAACAACTTCCAAAAAAAAAATCACAGTCTAGAAATACATTTTTTTCCATAAGGGAAAAAAGAATCTAGCTCTTCTTAAAATTCTGATACCCCAAAAGTTTAATTTCAATCACTTCCTTAATAATTCTGAAGTTTTTATCTTATGCTGAAGACAGAGAATACCAAAATTCAGGTATAGGGTATAAATTCTTAAACTAAACATAGGGAAAAAAATACCAGTTATTTCCTACTCTAAACAAAATGGAGATGAAAATTTCTTTGAAAACTTCAAAGATAAGCTACAGCCTTTTATGTAAATATAAATAAAAATACCAATCTTACAGCAATTGTGGTTTTCAACAAGAAAACATGCCAAATATTACTTCATGTAAACCTAAAAATAAGCTGCAAAGCAATAGAATGCTAATATCAAATTAAGAAGACAAAGACAACAAAGTTCTACGCCTAACAAGCTACTAAGAATTAAAGTTGCAGCAAATAAAACACATATAACAATATTTGCCTTTTTTGAAAAGATATAATTAACATATGACAAATTACCTTCAGGTGAATGTGATTCAATATATGTATATATTGTGAAATGTTCGCTATAATATGTCTAGTTCACATCTATCATCACACACATTTTTTTTCTTATAATGAGAACTTTTAAGATTTAGCCTTTAGCAGCTTTCAAACACACAGTACAGTATTATTACCTATAGTTACTACATGGTACATTACATCCCCACGACTTACTTATTTTAAATGGGAAGATTATACCTTTGAGCCCCTTGACTCATTTCACCCACACACCAACCCTGCTTTGCCACCAATCCGCTCTCTGCTTCTGTGTGTTTAGGTTTTTTGTTTTTGTCATTCTACATATAAATGAGATTATACAGTATTTGTCTTTCTCTGTATGACTTATTTCACTGCTCTGCCTCTAAACTGCAATAATGTTAGGGAAGTAGTTATCTACTAGAATGAGGTAAAGTCAGAAGTATGACAGCCAACATACTGTTCAGATATTGTTCTGAGTCTCACATTTTATTACGTAACTTTACACTGAGAAATACACTCTTGGATTAAAGATGGAGCCAAGAGAGGTGAGACAGAGGCTTCCTCCTAAAACCCCATATAATACAAAAATATAATTAAAACAACTAATTCTGAAAGAGCAACAGGAAAGAGGACTCTGCCAGACTGCATACCCCTAGAGAAATGAGCAGACTTCACCGAACGGGGTAATGTACCAGAGCTGTGACCCAGCAGGACCCAAGTCCTTCCCCCAACCAGCTCACCAGCTGGAGGAAGAGAAACGGAGCAGGAAGGGAGTGGAGGCCTGGGACTGCTGAATACCTAACTCCAAAGATCTGCTCTGGGAGCACAAACCTACATTTCATGGTGTTTTCATGATACTCTCCTGATTAGGGGATTGGAAAGCTAAGACAGGCAGAATTCCTGGAGAGACAGAGATTCCAGCCGCTTGTGGAAAGCAGGGATCTATATCCAGCTGCTCTGGGGCAAAAGAAAGGCAGGCAGTCTGAGAGACTTCCTGACACCAAGAGGGCGGCTAAAGGGGCAAGGACTGCACAGAGCTTAGTGCTCAGGAGAAAGGACAGGTAGACAAAATTATGCAGGTGCACTCTGCCCAGCACGTTGGGAGTTTTCATGATTTCCAGGTGCTATACCTCCCTGGCTGGCTACACAGCTCCAAGGACCTGCTCCATGAAAGACAACCTACTGCGCCTTTCTCCCGGTCAGCCCCACCTGACTCGCAAATCGGCAAACCCAACCATGTCGATAGGCCAGCCAGAGGGAAGATCTGTCTGCAGCAACTACAAACACAAACCACAGAGGCTTATACCTGTGTGCTCGGCCCACTGATTCAGGCAGAGGTGACAAGTATACCAGCCGGGAAGCAGGACACAGCTCTTTCCTCCCACCAGGCACCAACACCACTCCCATGCAACCCCTGTCATTGCTTCAAGGGCTGAGCAGCTCCAGAAACTAGAGCTTCTGGAAACTAAACGGTGCCATATAGAAATATGAAACGACAAAGGAACATGGTTCAGAGTAAAATTAATATAACTCCAGAGAAAGATAACGTGGACCTCATGACTCTTCCTGAAAGGGAGTTCAAAATTAAAATCATTAACATGATAATGGAGGTACAGAAAGACATTCAAGGACTCAGGAATGAATTCCGGTTGGAGATCCAATTTTGAAGAGTACAATGCAGAGTATTAAAAGCGGACTGCATACAGTGGAAGAGACGATAAATGAAATAGAAACTAGGGAAGAGGAATACAAAGAAGGTGAGGCACAGAGAGAAAAAATATCTCAAAGAATGAAAGAATATTGAGAGAACTCAATGACCAATCCAAACAGAACAATATTCGCATTATATGGGTACTAGAGGAAGAAGAGAGAGAAAAAGGGACAGAAAGTGTCTGTGAGGAGGCAATTGCTGAAAATTTCCCCAGTCTGGGGAAGGAGATAGTCTCACAACCATGGATCCACAGATCTCCCAACACAAGGGACCCAAGGAAAACAACACAAAGACATACACTAATTAAAATGGAAATAAGATCACATACAAAGGAAGGTCCATCAGGCTAACATCAGACACCTCAGCAGAAATCTTATAGACCAGAAGGGAGTGGCATGATGTATTTAATGAAATCCAGCAGAAGGGCCTGGAACCAAGATTACTTTATCCAGCAAGATTATCGTTTAAATTTGAAGGAGGGATTAAACAATTCCCAGATAAGCAAAAGCTGAGAGAATTTACCTCCCACAAACCATCTCTACAGTCTGTTTCAGAGGGACTGCTATAGGTGGAAGTGTTCCTAAGGTTTAATAGCTGTCACCAGAGGTAATAAAACCACAGTAAAGAAAGTAGAACAGCTAATTACTAAGCAAATGCAAAATTAAACTAACTATCCCCAAAGTCAATCAACACATAGACAAAAAATACAGAATATGATACCTAATATATAAAGAATGGAGGAGGAAGAAAAGGAGAACAAAAAGAAAAGAACCTTTAGATGGTGTCTGCAATAAGATATTAAGTGAGTTAAGTAAGACTCTTAGATAGTAAGGAAGTTAACCTTGAACCTTTGGTAACCACAAATCTAAAGCCTGCAATGGCAATAAGTACATACCTATTGATAATCCAGCAGAAGGGCCTGGAACCATGTAAATGGACTGAATGCACAAATCAAAAGACATAGAGTCACCGAATGTATAAAAAAACAAGAACCATCTATATGCTGCCTAAAAGAGACTCACTTTAAACCCAAAGACATACACAGACTAAAAGTGAAGGGATGCAAAAACATATTTCATGCAAATAACAGAGAGAAAAAAGCAGGAGTCGCAGTACTTGTATCAGACAAAATAGACTTCAAAACACAGAAAGTAACAAGAGACGAAGAAGGACATTACATAATGATAAAGGGGTCAATCCAACAAGAAGATATAAACATTATAAATATCCATGCTCCTAACACAGGAGCACCCACATAGGTGAAACAAATACTAACAGAATTAAAAGGGGAAATAGAATGCAATGCATTCATTCAAGGAGACTTCATCACTCCCCTCACACTGAAGGACAGATCAACCAGACAGAAGATAAGTAAGGAGACAGAGGCACTGAACAACACAACAGAACAGATGGACCTAACAGACATTTACAGAACTCTACACTCAAAAGCAGCAGAATGTATATTCTTCTCATGTGCACATGGACCATTTTCAAGAACTGATCATATACTAGGCCACAAAAAGAACCTCAGTAAATTCAATAAGACTGAAATTGTACAAACCAGTTTCTTAGACCACAAAAGTATGAAACTAGAAATAAATTACACAAAGAAAATGAAAACTACCAGAAACACATGGAGGCTTCACAACATGCTCCTAAATAACCTATGGATCAATGACCTAATAAAAACAGAGATCAGGCAATATATAGAGACAAATGACAACAACAATTCAACACTGCAAAATCTGTGGGACGCAGCCAAGGCTGTGCTAAGAGGAAAGTATACTGCAATACGGGCCTACCTCAGGAAAGAAGAACAATCCCATATAAGCAGTCTAAACTCACAATTAATGAAACTAGAAAAAGAAGAACAAATGAGGGCCAAAGGCAGTAGAAAGAGGGACATAATAAAGATTAGAACAGAAATAAATAAAATCGAGAAGAATAAAACAATAGAAAGAATCAATGAAAGCAAGAGCTGGTTCTTCGAGAAAATAAACAAAATAGATAAACCCCTAGCCAGACTTATCAAGAAAAAAAAGAGTCTACACACATAAACAGAATCAGATATGAGAAAGGAAAAATCACTACGGACACCACAGAAATGCAAAGAATTATTAGAGAATACTATGAAAAATTATATGCTAACAAACTGGATAACCTAGAAGAAATGGACAACTTTCTAGAAAAATACAACCTTCCAAGGCTGACGAAGGAAGAAACAGAAAATCTGAATAGACTGATTACCAGCAGAGAAATTGAACTGGTAATCAAAAACCTACCTAAGAACAAAACCCCTGTATCAGATGGCTTCACTGCTGAATTTTACCAAACATTTAGTGAAGACCTAGTACCCATTCTCCTTAAAGTTTTCCAAAAAATAGAAGAGGAGGGAATACTTCCAAACTCATTCTATGAGGCTAGCATCACTCTAATACCAAAACCAGGCAAAGACACCACAAAAAAGGAAAATTACAGACCAATATCCCTGATGAACATAGATGCAAAAATACTCAACAAAATATTAGTACACCAAATTCAAAAATACATCAAAAAGATCATCCATCATGATCAAGCAGGATTTATGCCAGGGATGCAAGGATGGTACAACATTTGAAAATCCATAAACATCATTCACCACATCAACAAAAAGTAGCACAAAAACCACACATTCATCTCCAAAGATGCTGAAAAAGCATTTGACAAAATTCAACATCTGTTCATGATAAAAACTCTCAACAAAATGGGTATAGAGGGCAAGTACCTCAAAATAATAAAGGCCATATATGATAAACCCAGAGCCAACATTATTCTTAACAGTGAAAAGCTGAAATCTTTTCCTTTAAGATCGGGAACAAGACAGGATGCCCACTCTCCCCACTTCTATTCAACATAGTACTGGAGGTCCTAGCCACGGCATAAAAGGCATCCAGACTGGCAAGGAAGAAGTCAACCTGTCCCTGTTTGCAGATGACGTGATATTGTACATAAAAAAACCCTAAAGAATCCACTCCAAAACTACTAGATCTAATATCTGAATTCAGCAAAGTTGCAGGATACAAAATTAATACACAGAAATCTGTGGCATTCGTATACACTAATGATGAACTAGCAGAGAGAGAAATCAGGAGAACAATTCAATTCACAGTTACATCAAAAAGAATAAAATACCTAGGAATAAACCTACCCAAGGAAGTGACAGACCTATACTCTGAAAACTACAAGACACTGATGAGAGAAATTAAAGAAGATACCAATAAATGGAAACACATCCTGTGCTCAAGGATAGGAAGAATTAATATTGTCAAAATGGCCATCCTGCCTAAAGTAATCTATAGATTCAATGCAAATCCTATCAAAATACCAACAGCATTATTTAATGAACTAGAGAGAATCATCCTAAAATACATATGGAACCAAAAAAGACCCCAAATAGCCAAAGCAATCCTGAGAAAGAAGAAAAAAGCAGGGGGAATTACACTCCCCAACTTCAAGGTCTTCTACAAATAATTTGGTACTGGCACAAGAACAGACCCATTAGACCAATGGAACAGAGTAGAGGGCCTGGATATAAACCTAACCATATATGGTGAAATAATATATGATTAAGAGCCATGGACATACAATGGGGAAATGACAGCCTCTTCAACAGCTGGTGTTGGCAAAACTGGACAGCTACATGCGAGAGAATGAAACTGGATTATTGTTTAACCCCATACACAAAAGTAAACTCGAAATGGATTAAAGACTTGAATGTAAGTCATGAAACCATAAAACTCTTAGAAAACAACATAGGCAAAAAGCTCCTGAATATAAGCATGAGCAACCTCTTCCTGAATGCATCTCCTCAAGGAAGGGAAACAAAAGCAAAAATGAAGTCATGGGACTACATCAAACTAAAAAGTTTCTGTACAGCAAAGGACACCATCAACAGAACAAAAAGGCATCCTACAGTATGGGAGAATATATTTGTAAATGACATATCTGACAAGGGGTTAACATCCAAAATATATAAAGAACTTACACACCTCAACACCCAAAAAGCAAATAACCCAAACAAAAAATGAGCAGAGGATATGAACAGACACTTCTCCAAAGAAGATATTCAGATGGCCAACCAGCACATGAAAAGATGCTCCACATAACTAATATCATCAGGGAAATGCAATTAAAATCACAATGAGATAGCACCTCACACCAGTAAGGATGGCCAACATTGAAAAAACTAAGAACAACAAATGCTGGCAAGGATGCAGAGAAAGGGGAACCCTCCTACACTGCTGGTGGCAATGTAAGCTAGTTCAACCATTGTGGAAAGCAATACGGAGGTTCCTCAAAAAACTAAAAATAGAAATACCATTTCACCTGGGGATCCCACTCCTTGTAATTTACCCAAAGAAAACAACTTTTCAGATTTGAAAAGACATTTGCACCCTGATGTTTATCGCAGCACTTTTTACAATAGCCAAGATATGGAAGCAACCTAAGTGTCCATCAGTGGATGAATGGATAGAGAAGATGTGGTAGATATATACAATGGAATACTATTCAGCCATAACAACGAAACAAATCCTACCATTTGCAACAACATGAATGGAGCTGGAGGACATTATGCTCAGTGAAATAAGCCAGGCGGAGAAAGACAAATGCCAAATGATTTCCCTCATTTGTGGAGTATAACAATGAAGCAAAACTGAAGGAACAAAATGGCAGCAGACTCAGAGACCCCAAGAATGAACTAGTGATTACAAAAGGGGAGGGGTGTGGGAGGGCAGGTGGGGAGGGAGGGAGAAGGGGATTGAGGGGTATTATGTTTAGTAAACATGGTGTGGGGGATCACAGGGAGAACAGTCTATCACAGAAAAGGGACATAGTGGATCTCTGGCAACTTGCTGCACTGATGGACAGTGACTGCATTGGGGTATGGGTGGGGACTTGATAATATGGGTAAATGTAGTAACCACATTGTTTTTTCATGTGTAACCTTCATAAGAGTGTTTATCAATCATACCTTAATAGAAAAATTTTTTAAAAAAAGAAATACACTGTCATTTATTCTAAGCTATTTTAAAGACAAAGTTTTTTTCTTTTCAATATAGGCAAATTTCCAGTATTAATAAATTAATATGAGCTTAGAAACAATTTGATAATACTATGAAATATTTAAGTTCATTTGACATCAGCAGAACAAAGAAAGCAAGACATTTACATTGTTAATTCAGACCTCTGTGATCTATTCTCAAATTCCTGGGACAGGGTAGTGTACTGATTCCACAGATGCATTAATTAACTTGTGTTAATTAACAAAACTAAATATGATTCCAAAATATATGCAATAATTATAACTGTTTTTACTTTATTATTATTTTAGATGTTATTCTAAATGGCAACGTTTACAAAAATATCTTCATAAAAAAAGAATGAGAAGTTCTGTTTCATATGATAAACTACTATAATTTCAGCTACAACATGTAAAAACCTTAGAAGTCATGACTACCATTTTTAAACAAGGAAAAGGACCTATCAGAGAACTGAGGTCAAAGGGAAAACTACTACTTCAAAATCAGGAGACAGGCAAATCCAGAAATCATAGCTGAGATCTGCTTACCTGGAGCACACATGTTGGTAGAAACACTTAAATGGTAATTTTGAAGAACTGCTGGAGGCTGACTATGTATAAAGCATGAGCATGAGAAAATCCTTGGGGCTGCAATTTTAGGGGAGCCCCCCAAATTTTCATGGGTTTTACCTTCAGGAATCCCACAAGGTTCTCATATAGAAGAGCTGACAAAACTCCCCATGTGGTTCTGGCAGAGGAAGGGGAAGAGTATGAGTTGTGAAATATACCAGATCATACTCTATCCAAAGGCAGACTTTCTAGGAGTGAAGATTTTAACAGAGCTTTCCCCACCTTTCTCCCACTCCAGCGCCCTCTGGATAAGGGGGAAACCTCTGTGAAGATCACAGCTAAGTCAAAGGCTCACAGGAGCCTGAGACTGAGTCCTAAGATTGTATGCTCAACCTCTCCCACACCTTACCACGCACCAATTGGCTCCAGTGTAAGAGTGGGCAAACAACTCAAAGACCTACAAGATGCAGACTCTCTCTCAAGAGAGAAGCTCAGAGTCAATGGGAGAGACCAAGATGCTAGAGGACTTTGAGGTACCTACAACTACAACAAGCATTAAATACAGCTCAGCTTCCAGCCAGATTAAAGCCTCACACGTAGGCTTACTTACCTGAGTTCCTTCTATCTACACAGCATGCTAAAAGGCAAGAAAAAACAGAGTCTGAAGAGGTATAGCCAGCATATGAACCAGACTCAGACATTTGACAAAGATATTGGATTACTAGACAGGGAATTTCAAATAAGTATGATTAAGAAATAAGAGTTCTAAAGGAAAACATAGAGAACATCCAAGAATAGATGTGTAATATAAGCAGAGAGATAGACGCTTAAAGAATCAAAAGGAAATGTTAGTTATAAAAAACACAAAAGAGGTGGAGCCAGGATGGCGGCATGAGTAGAGCAGTAGATATCTCCTCCCAAAAACACATAGAGCTATGAAAATATAACAAAGAAAAATCATCCTAAAATAGAGACCACAGGACACAGGACAACATCTAGACCACATCCACACCTGCAAGAATCCAGCGCCTTGCGAAGGGGGTAAGATACAAGCCCCGGCCCGGCGGGACCCGAGCGCCCCTCCCCCCGGCTCCCGGCAGGTGTAAAGAAACCGGAGCGGTTTTTTTTTGGCGAGTGCTTTTTGGAAGCCTTAAAGGGACGGGCCCCCATTGCTAGGGAGGCAGGGTGGCGGGACCGGTGAGCAGGTGCCTGGGACCAGCGCCTGAGGACAAAGAATATCCCACGTTTCTCCCTGCGGGACGGGCGGGCGGGTGCCTGAGACCGGCGCCTGAGGACGGAGGAAATCGTGCGTTTTTCCCCTTTTTTCTTTCACTTTTTTGCGAGTGCTTTTTGGAAGCCTAAAAGGGACACGGACCCCGGTGCTAGGGAGGCAGGGCGGCGGAACTGGTGAGCGGATGCCTGGGACCAGCGCCTGAGGACAAAGAATATCGAGCGCTCTTTCCCTGCGGGACCGGTGGCTGGGTGCTTTTTGGAAGACTTGAAAGGACAGGGACCCTGGTGCTAGGGAGACAGGGCAGCAGGACCAGTGAGCGGGAGCCTGGGACTGGCACCTGAGGACAAAAAAAAAAAAATCGTGTGCTTTTTTCTTTTTTTTTCTTTCTGTTCCCACTCTCATTATTGCTGTTGTTGTTTTGGTTTGAAGAGTGCTTTTTGGAAGCCTTAAAGGGGCACGACAGGTCACTTAGACCAGAGGCAGGGAATCTGGGGATCTCTGGGCACTCTAACCCCCTGGGCAGCAGGGAGCACAGAGGCCCCTTACGGAGATAAATAGCCTCCCGGCCGCTCCCCCTCCAACGGGGCTCCACCATTTTGGAGGAACAGCCCCAGCCAGGCCAAGCCCACAGCAACAGTGGAGATAAACCCCATAGCAACTGGGCAGGAAGCAGAAGCCCTGTCTGCGCACAGCTGCCCAGCACAAGCCATTAGAGGTGGCTATTCTCCCAGGAGAAGGCCACAAACCAACAAGAAGGGAAGCTCTTCCAGGTGTCACTTGTACCAGCTCTGCAAACTATCCCTATCACCATGAAAAGGCAAAACTACAGGCAAAGATCACAGAGACAACACCTGAGAGGGAGACAGACCTAACCAGTCCTCCTGAAAAAGAATTCAAAATAAAAATCATGAACATGCTGACAGAGATGCAGAGAAAAATGCAAGAGCAATGGGATGAGATGCAGAGAAAAACGCAAGAGCAATGGGATGAGATGCAGAGAAAAATGCAAGAACAGTGGGATGAAGTCCGGAAGGAGATCACAGATGTCAGGAAGGAGATCACAGAAGTGAAACAATCCCTGGAAGGATTTATAAGCAGAATGGATAAGATGCAAGAGGCCATTGAAGGAATAGAAGCCAGAGAACAGGAACGTATAGAAGCTGACATAGAGAGAGATAAAGGGATCTCCAGGAATGAAACAACACTAAGAGAAATATGTGACCAATACAAAAGGAAAAACATTTGTATTATAGGGATACCAGAAGAGGAAGAGAGAGGAAAAGGGATAGAAAGTGTCTTTGAAGAAATAATTGCTGAAAACTTCCCCAAACTGGGGGAGGAAATAATCGAACAGACCATGGAAATACACAGAACTCCCAACAGAAAGGATCCAAGGAGGACAACACCAAGACACATAGTAATTAAAATGGCAAGGATCAAGGACAAGGAAAGAGTTTTAAAGGCAGCTAGAGAGAAAAAGGTCACCTATAAAGGAAAACCCATCAGGCTAACATCAGACTTCTCGACTGAAACCCTACAGGCCAGAAGAGAATGGCATGATATACTTAATGCAATGAAACAGAAAGGCCTTGAACCAAGGATACTGTATCCAGTACGACTATCATTTAAATATGATGGCGGGATTAAACAATTCCCAGACAAGCAAAAGCTGAGGGAATTTGCTTCCCACAAACCACCTCTACAGGGCATCCTACAGGGACTGCTCTAGATGGGAGCACCCCTAAAAAGAGCACAGAACAAAACACACAACATATGAAGAATGGAGGAGGAGGAATAAGAAGGGAGAGAAGAAAAGAATCTCCAGACAGTGTATATAACAGCTCAATAAGTGAGCTAAGTTAGGCAGTAAGATACTAAAGAAGCTAACCTTGAACCTTTGGTAACCACGAATATAAAGCCTGCAATGGCAATAAGTACATATCTCTGAATAGTCACCCTAAATGTAAATGGACTTAATGCACCAATCAAAACACATAGAGTAATAGAATGGATAAAAAAGCAAGACCCATCTATGTGCTGCTTACAAAAAACTCACCTTAAACCCAAAGATAAGCATGGACTAAAAGTAAAGGGATGGAAAAACATATTTCAGGCAAACAACAGTGAGAAGAAAGCAGTGGTTGCAGTACTAATATCAGACAAAATAGACTTCAAAACAAAGAAAGTAACAAGAGACAAAGAAGGATACTACATAACGATAAAGGGCTCAGTCCAACAAGAGGATATAACCATTCTAAATATATATGCACCCAATACAGGAGCACCAGCATATGTGAAGCAAATACTAACAGAACTAAAGAGGGAAATAGACTGCAATGCATTCATTGTAGGAGACTTCAACACACCACTCACCCCAAAGGATAGATCCACCGGGCAGAAAATAAGTAAAGACACACAGGCACTGAACAACACATTAGAACAGATGGACCTAATAGACATCTATAGAACTCTACATCCAAAAGCAACAGGATATACATTCTTCTCAAGTGCACATGGAACATTCTCCAGAATAGACCACATACTAGCTCACAAAAAGAGCCTCAGTAAATTCCACAATATTGAAATTCTACCAACCAATTTTTCAGACCACAAAGGTATGAAAGTAGAAATAAATTCTACAAAGAAAACAAAAAGGCTCACAAACACATGGAGGCTTAACAACATGCTACTAAATAATCAATGAATCAATGAACAAATCAAAATAGAGATCAAGGAATATATAGAAACAAATGACAACAACAACACTAAGCCCCAACTTCTGTGGGATGCAGCGAAAGCAGTCTTAAGAGGAAAGTATATAGCAATCCAGGCACACTTGAAGAAGGAAGAACAATCCCAAATGAATGGTCTAACATCACAATTATTAAAACTGGAAAAAGAAGAACAAATGAGGCCTAAAGTCAGCAAAAGGAGGGACATAATAAAGATCAGAGAAGAAATAAACAAAATTGAGAAGAATAAAACAATAGCAAAAATCAACTAAACCAAGAGCTGGTTCTTCGAGAAAATAAACAAAATACATAAGCCTCTAGCCCAACTTATTAAGAGAAAAAGAGAGTCAACACAAATCAACATAATCAGAAATGAGAATGGAAAAATCACGACAGACTCCACAGAAATACAAAGAATTATTAAAGACTACTATGAAAACCTATATGCCAACAAGCTGGAAAACCTAGAAGAAATGGACAACTTCCTAGAAAAATATAACCTCCCAAGACTGACCAAGGAAGAAACACAAAAGTTAAACAAACCAATTACGAGCAAAGAAATTGAAACAGTAATCAAAAAACTACCCAAGAACAAAACCCCGGGGCCGGACGGCTTTACCTCGGAATTTTATCAGACACACAGAGAAGACATAATACCCATTCTCCTTAAAGTGTTCCAAAAAATAGAAGAAGAGGGAATACTCCCAAACTCATTCTATGAGGCCAACATCACCCTAATACCAAAACCAGGCAAAAACCCCACCAAAAAAGAAAATTACAGACCAATATCCCTGATGAATGTAGATGCAAAAATACTCAATAAAATATTAGCAAACAGAATTCAACAGTATATCAAAAGGATCATACACCATGACCAAGTGGGGTTCATCCCAGGGATGCAAGGATGGTACAACATTCGAAAATCCATCAACATCATCCACCACATCAACAAAAAGAAAGACAAAAACCACATGATCATCTCCATAGATGCTGAAAAAGCATTTGACAAAATTCAACATCCATTCATGATAAAAACTCTCAGCAAAATGGGAATAGAGGGCAAGTACCTCAACATAATAAAGGCCATATATGATAAACCCACAGCCAGCATTATACTGAACAGCGAGAAGCTGAAAGCATTTTCTCTGAGATTGGGAACCAGACAGGGATGCCCACTCTCCCCACTGTTATTTAACATAGTACTGGAGGTCCTAGCCACGGCAATCAGACAAAACAAAGAAATACAAGGAATCCAGATTGGTACTGAAGAAGTTAAACTGTCAATATTTGCAGATGATATGATACTGTACATAAAAAACCCTGAAGACTCCACTCCAAAACTACTAGAACTGATATCGGAATACAGCATAGTTGAAGGATACAAAATTATCACACAGAAATCTGTAGCTTTCCTATACACTAACAACGAATCAATAGAAAGAAAAATCAGGAAAACGATTCCACTCACCATTGCATCAAAAAGAATAAAATACCTAGGAATAAACCTAACCAAAGAAGTGAAAGACTTATACTCTGAAAACTACAAGTCACTCTTAAGAGAAATTAAAGGGGACACTAATAAATGGAAACTCATCCCATGCTCATGGCTAGGAAGAATTAATATCGTCAAAATGGCCATCCTGCCCAAAGCAATATACAGATTTGATGCAATCCCTCTCAAATTACCAGCAACATTCTTCAATGAATTGGAACACATAATTCAAAAATTCATATGGAAACACCAAAGACCCCGAATAGCCAAAGCAATCCTGAAAAAGAAGAATAAAGTAGGGGGGATCTCACTCCCCAACTTCAAGCTCTACTACAAAGCCATAGTAATCAAGACAATTTGGTACTGGCACAAGAACAGAGCCACAGACCAGTGGAACAGATTAGAGACCCCAGAAATGAACCCAAACATATATGGTCAATTAATATTTGATAAAGGAGCCATGGACATACAATAGCAAAATGACAGGCTCTTCAAAAGATGGTGCTGGCAAAACTGTACAGCTACATGTAGGAGAATGAAACTGGACTATTGTCTAACCCCATATACAAAGGTAAACTCAAACTGGATCAAAGACCTGAATGTAAGTCATGAAACCATTAAACTCTTGGAAAAAAATATAGGCAAAAACCTCTTAGACATAAACATGAGTGACTTCTTCTTGAACATATCTCCCCGGGCAAGGAAAACAACAGCAAAAATGAGCAAGTGGGACTACATTAAGCTGAAAAGCTTCTGTACAGCAAAAGACACCATCAATAGAACAAAAAGGAACCCTACAGTATGGGAGAATATATTTGAAAATGACAGATCCAATAAAGGCTTGCTGTCCAGAATATATAAAGAGCTCACACGCCTCAACAAACAAAAAACAAATAACCCAATTAAAAAATGGTCAGAGGAACTGAACAGACAGTTCTCTAAAAGAGAAATACAGATGGCTAAGAGACACATGAAAAGATGCTCCACATCGCTAAATATCAGAAGAAATGCAAATTAAAACTACAATGAGGTATTACCTAACACCAGTAAGGATAGCTGCCATCCAAAAGACAAACAACAACAAATGTTGGCGAGGCTGTGGAGAAAGGGGAACCCTCCTACACTGCTGGTGGGAATGTAAATTAGTTCAACCATTGTGGAAAGCAGTATGGAGGTGCATCAAAATGCTCAAAACAGACCTACCATTTGACCCAGGAATTCCACTCCTAGGAATTTACCCTAAGAACGCAGCAATCAAGTTTGAGAAAGACAGATGCACCCCTATGTTTATCGCAGCACTATTTACAGTAGCCAAGAATTGGAAGCAACCTAAATGTCCATCGGTAGATGAATGGATAAAGAAGATGTGGTACATATACACAATGGAATACTACTCAGCCATAAGAAGTGGAAAAATCCAACCATTTGCAGCAACATGGATGGAGCTGGAGAGTATTATGCTCAGTGAAATAAGCCATGCGGAGAAAGAGAAATACCAAATGATTTCACTCATCTGAGGAGTATAGGAACAAAGGAAAAACTGAAGGAACAAAACAGCAGCGGAATTACAGAACCCAAAAATGGACTAACAGGTACCAAAGGGAAAGGAACTGGGGAGGATGGGTGGGCAGGGAGGGATAAGGGAGGGGAAGAAAAAGGGGGGTATTAAGATTAGCATGCATGGGGGGGAGGGAGAAAGGGGAGGGTGGGCTGCACAACACAGAGAGGACAAGTAGTGACTCTACAACATTTTGCTAAGCTGATGGACAGTAACCGTAATGTGGTTGTTAGGGGGGACCTGATATAGGGGAGAGCATAGTAAACATAGTATTCTTCATGTAAGTGTAGATTAAAAATAAAAAAATAAAAAAAAGAAAGAAAGGAATGAAAGAAAGGAAAGAAAGAAAGGGAGGGAGGGAGGGAGGGAGGGAGGGAGGGAGGGAGGGAGGGAGGGAGGGAGGGAGGGAGGGAGGAAGGAAGGAAGGAAGGAAGGAAGGAAGGAAGGAAGGAAGGAAGGAAGGAAGGAAGGAAGGAAGGAAGGAAGGAAGGAAGGAAGAAAGAAAGAAAGAAAGAAAGAAAGAAAGAAAGAAAGAAAGAAAGAAAGAAAGAAAGAAAGAAAGAAAGAAAGAAAGAAAGAAAGAAAGGGGGATTACTCCTTTACAGGATAAAACTATTGGTAAATCAAAGATCAACGCATGCTTTAAATATCCTTAATGTTGATCAATTAAAGGGTGTCAGATGATCAGCTATGGAGGTACTCTTTTCTGATAATATTCCTTTCTCTTAATTAAAAGAAAAAAAAAAAGCAGTTACTGTGTGCTGACCTCCAATGGGTTCTGCACAGTGGTATAGAGGGCATTGCAAAGTGTGGGCAAAGGGTCTGTTTGTTTCTATGCAGAAGATGAAGGCCTAGCTTGGATACCCAGAAAACGAACTAAGATACGATATGAGGAGGAGCTTCCGGCATCAGCACTCTCTGGAGGACTTGTGCCGGGGGATGATCATCAAAAAGCCTCCACAGGGATCCGGACGATGCTGCGGTTGTGGCTGCATCCAGCCCACCGTCTCCTGGACTTGCCATAGGAATGAGGAGGGAGAGGTCTAGGCCGGCATGTGCATACAGTGAGACAACGAATTTGACCGGATCTGTACCGTTGGAACTCAACCAGGAGTTGGGAGGGGTGCAAGTTGTAGCACTCCAAAATCTTATGACTATAGACTATCTACGGTTAAAAGAACATATGGGATGTGAACAGATCCCAGAAATTGGCTGCTTTAATTTGTCTGATGGTTCAAGTACAGTTGAACAATATCCATCATATCATAGATAAATTTTCACAAATGCCTAGGGTGCCAAATGGTTTTCTTGGCTTCACTGTAGATGGATGGTAATTATAGATTTGCTTTGTTTATGTCACCATATTCCTATTATGTTAATATGTGTGTGCAAATTAGTTAGTAGTTTAAAACCTATACATACGTAAGGTACTATGCAGGAAGATATGTCAAAGAAATAATCAATCCTCCCATGTTTCCTTCATATGCTACATCTATAGCTTTTCTTCTTCCTTCCTAATTACAACCCTTAAATAGAATTCGTGCCTCATATCGAATTTACCGAGTATCCTCCAGGTGGTAAAGATATCTCGAGACAAGTGCTGAGCATAGAAGCCACAGGGCATAAATCTGCAAAGAAGTAAAAAGCTAACCTTTGCAAACAATATGGCTTCTCTCTCACTTACCAACTTTACATTTCCCTGTATGGCCCCAGAAGATGACTGGTTAGCCAGAGATGGGTAAGATTCCTCAAGGGAGGAACAACCTAAGACAGGCACAGTCGCAGGGGGGCCATCAGGTGAGAATTTGGGGATCAACAGAGGTGAGGCTTAGAACCTCACCCCCCCTGCTTTGAGAGAAATCTTCTGCATCCGTGGATGTCTTGCTGCCCTCGTCTAGCCTGGATTAATACTTAGTCCATAGGCACACACCTGATCATCTGATCATCTACATTTGCCCTCTTACAGCACTAAACTATGTTTTCTACCTTTATCTTGCATCTACCTACCACTTCAGCATTTTATTAAAAATAAAAATAATAATAATAAAGGGAGAAATGTGGGATCAACATATAAATCAAGTACAAAAATCAAACGAATATTCATATTTGACCTGATTGTTTATAGGTCATAATGCATGATCAAAACCGATAGTTTCTGTGATGAATGCCCTTGTACTGTTCACCATGTAAGAATTTATTCACTATGTAAGAATTCGTTCACCATGTAAGAACTTGTTCGTTATGCTTCAGAAGATTGGAGACTGATGAGAATTAGGCTTGAGATGAATTAATGATTGTACATTGAGCGTTGACCCCCCTATACTGAATTTTATTGTTGTTAACAACCATTTGATCAATAAATATGAGAGATGCCCTCTCAAAAAAAAAAAAAAACAAAATAAAAATAAAAAAATAAAAAATAAAAAATAAAAGTAATAATAATAATAATAATAAGGGAGAAATGTGGGATTCACATATAAATCAAGTATAAAAATCAAACGAATATTCATATTTGACCTGATTGTCTGTAGTTCATAATGCGTGATCAAAATCGAAAGTTTCTGTGATGACTGCCCTTGTACTGTTCACCATGTAAGAACTTATTCACTATGTAAGAATTTGTTCACCATGTAAGAACTTGTTTGTTATGTTTCAGAAGATTGGAGACTGTTGAGAATTAGGTTTGGAGTGGATTAATGATTGTGCATTGAGTCCCCTATACAGAATTTTATTGTTGTTAACAACCATTTGATCAATAAATATGAGAGACGCCCTCTCAAAAAAAAAAAAAAAAAAAACACAAAAGAGAAATTACTGCCTTTGGTGTGCTCATCAGTAGACTGGACATGGCTAAAGAATCAGTAAGTTTGAAGACAGGTAAATAGAAACTTCCCAAACTGAAATGACAGGAGGAAAGAAACTTTTTTAATGTACAGAACACCCAAGAACTTTGGGGCAATTCCAAAAGGTACAACATACATGAACAGCTGAGCCCTGAACAATGCTGAGGTAAAGGGTGCCAATGCCCCTGTGCAATCAAAAGTCCATGCATAACTTTTTGACTTCCCAAAAACTTACTCCTAAAGCCTACTGTTGACTAGAAGCCTTACTGATAATATGAAGTCTATTAACACATATTTTGTACATACTGTATTCTTACAATAAAATAAGCTGGAGGAAGGAAAATGTTTTTCAAATTGTCAAAAATCTCCAAAATATTTTCCAATACATGTATTGAAAAAAATACACGTATAAGTGGTCCCATGGAGTTCAAACCTGTATTGTTCAAGAGTCAACTATAATTAGAATACCAGAAGGAAAAGAAGGGAGAAGTATTTTAAGTAATAATAGTTATTAAGAACTTTACAAAATTTATGGTGGACACCAAATCAGGAAGCTCAGAACACCAGGCAAAATAAAGACTAAAAATCTATACACAGGCCATCATATTAAATAAAAAGACAAAAAGAAGAGCTTAAAAAAATCAGATGGAAAAAACACCTTTAGCTATGGAGCAATAATGTTAAGAACTTCAGTGAACTTCTCATCAGAAATAAAATGAGCAAGAAGATAGCAGAGTAAAATATTTAAAATCTTAGAGGAAAACATCCACCAACCTACAATCTCTATCTAGTGTTACTATCCTTCAAAAGTAAAGGAAAAAAGACTTTCTCAGGCAAACAAAACCTGAGAAATTCACAGACCAGAAACTTACCTGCAAGACATATTAAAAGAAGTTCTTCAGGGAGAAGTGCACTGATACAGGTCAAAACTCCCATATACATAAAGGAAAAAGGAATTAAAGATGGAATAAATGAAGCAAAAATTACATTTTTTATTATTCTTATTCTTGCTGTATTAAAAAGTACCAACTTAACATATGGGGTGATTACAGCATATGAATAAACAAAATGAATGGTAACAATGTCACCAGAGAAGGATGGAAGGAATTGGGAATACTTTGTTATTTGGTACCCCCACACTGTACATAAAGTGGGATCTCATTATTTGAAGGTGGACTTTGATTAGTTAAAAATGTATGTTGTATTATTTTTTGGATATGACAACAAAAGCACAGGCAACAAAAGGAAAAATGAGCAAATGGGACCACATCAAACTAAAAAGCTTCTAAACAGCAATGAAAACCATCAAATTAAAAAGGAAACCTACAGAATGGGAGAAAATATTCACAAACCATATAGCTGATATGGGTTGATTATCCAAAATCTGTAAGGAATTCATTAACTGAAGAGCAAGAAAAGCAAATAATCTGATCAAAAAATTGGCAGAGGACCTGTATAGACATTTTTCCAAAGAAGACACACAAATGGCCAACAGATACATGAAAAGGTGTTTGGCATCACTAATCACCAGGGGAATGTAAATCAAAACTACAATCACCTCATACCAGGTAGGATAGCCATTATCAAAAAGACAAGAGGTAAGTTTCAGAAGGGTGTGGAGAAAAGGTAACCCCTGTTTAATGCTGGTGGGAATGCAAATGGACATGGCCATTTTAGAAACAGTAAGAAGGCTCTTCTAAAAATGAAGACCAGAACTACTATATGATCCAGCAGTCCCACTCCTGAATATGTATTCAAAGGAAATGAAATCAGTATGTCAAAGAGGTATCTGCATACTGATGTTCATTACAGCATTATTCACAATAGCCAAGACATGAGACCATCTTAAGTGTCCATCAACAGATTAAGAGAATGTTGTATATGTAACACAATGGAATAGTATTCAGCCATGAAAAAAGAAGGAAATTCTACCCTTTGTGACAACATGGATGAATGCTGGATGCCAAGGGCTGGGAGGGTAGAAATCGGGAAGTGTTGATCAAAGGGTACAAGCTTTTCAGTTATGAGATGATGCAAGTTCTGGAGATCTAATGCAGGATAGTGATTACAGCTAGTAATACTGTACTGTACACTTGAAATTTGCCAAGACAGCAGATCTAAAAAAGTGTTCTCACCACAAAGAAAGAAATGATAACTATGTAAGGTGATAAGCACATGTCAATTAGCTTGACTGTAGTAATCATTTCACAATGTATACATACATCAAATCATCATATTGTACACTTTATATATAGGTTTTATTTGTCAATTATATGTCAGTAAGGCTGGGAGAAGAGTCAAAATGTATATTGCAAACTCTAGGGTGTTTAAAAACTTTAAGAAATATAACTGATATGCTAAGAGAAGAAAGTAATGGAATCATATAAAATGCTCAATTAAAACAAGAGAAGGCAGAAAAAGGGGAAAAAAGAAATGAAGAATAAATGAAACAAATAGAAAACTACAGTAACTCCTTCTTGGAGTTGTGCATGGTGGAAGCAATACAAAAGGAAAACATTAGGAAAAGGAACAACTATCCAGAATCAAACAAGGGAAAATACAAAAAGAAAAATGGCCATGTGTAGTAAGTAAAACAGGAAATAAATCAAAGTAGGGGAAAGCCATCAATCTTCTCTGCCAAATAACCTTATTTTTGCTCATGTACTTGAATATAAAGCCTAAAATACAAGAGACCAAATAAATAACCAGCTACAGAGGTACCATGACAACAAGGAGATTAAAAATAAACAAATAGAAAGAAAATGGAGATTGTCATAAACAGAGGAGTTTAGAATATTAATGAACAGCATTATTCTTGATAGTTACTGCTCAGTTTTATAACCCTAAATACATCTGACAGCTACACCTTTCATAGCCAGGTATTAAATAGAAAACTACCTCCTTTTTCAGTAAGGGGAAAAAAAGTCAGCCATCAAATCTGAATTAGTTGTAACTAGAAGCCTTAATCTCAAAAAAAATATATTTTCCTACATATTCAAAACTAAGTCTAAGATACAGATTTTCTTCCTTTCCTTAGTTTAAGAATGACTTTACTTTTAGCCTACACTAAATGAAGATTCATTATGAGGGTATCATGTTGAATACACACAATATATGGAAAAAGAACAAAACTGAAATCTCCAGACAAGACTGTACCCCTTTTTCTTTAGTAATCATACAAACTGGACCCAGTTAACATAACTGCTCAAAAGTCTCAGTTCCAATTCTCAGAGAGTTGATAGCTCAGAGATTACAAATATGAAGGTGCTTTGAAAACTATAAACTGTCACATATATAATTATTAGAGAGATACAAATCAAAGGAACAGATAATAAATATCTGCACCATATACTAATATTCACCAGTCTGGGTGACTATCACTGTTAAATTATTTCCTTCTAGGAAGCCTGATGCCAACAGAAGAAAAAGATCAGATAACTGGGAATTTTACACTGTGGTCTTAGGGGAGCAGCATATTTTAATCTTCTGACCTGCCAATTGTCTAAGAGTTTCTCAGTAGTAAAACAAAATGGGATAAGAATGCTAAGACACTCAGTCAAGGTATAAATAGTATTTTGAGCATTCAGGGATTATTTTTCAACTGGTAAATTATTCCATATGAACGCTGTAAAGTTTTCTACTGTTGTTTAGAGCAAAACAAAAAAAAATGGAAGTTTCTTTAACCTTTTTCAATTGTGATTCCATTTTCACACACTCCTCCTTCTTCTGCTCCAAAGCAATCTCAAGGGTCTTGAGCCGGGAGTCCTTTTTCAGTCCTGAGGAAGCCAGGGAAGAAGCATGCTCTTTCAGGTCCAAGAGTGAAGCCTGAAAGAAGCAACAAGCATCTACAATAAATACTGACAATCCTCAAAATGGAGATTTAGAGTTTTTACTTTATTATCCTGGTGCCTTGTACTTTCTTTCCATTACCATGCACTGACATATTTTCCATTTCAAGAAATTTCACGATATATAGACATTATTAGCTTGAGCTTTCAAGTCCTAACTAAAGTAAGGTAAATTCCAAAGAAATACCAATTGAATAGTGATTTAAAGATTTCTATCAAAATAAGTGAAATGCAGAAATTCCCACAAAATAAATGAGATGTACATCAAGCTTTGTGAATGTAAGTAGTCAAACTTAGTAGCTACACTAGTGTGAAATATTAAGTATTTTTCAATTTTAGAAGAAAAATTTTGCTAGGAATTTAAATTTCCATGTTTTCCTAAAAATACTAGAAAAAAATCCGGAGAATGTCCCTAAAGTTCATACATATTACCTGATCACTTTAGGCATTTTTGCTACTTAGGTCACATTAACAAGATTCTCCAAAAGCATGACCAAGTATGTTAACTCATCTAATTGGTCAGCAATCATTTAAGATCTCTGCCAATGTTGAGGTGCAGTTAAAGAGCACCTTGAGTTGTAAATTAATTGTCCATAATTTGCATATTCCTTTCCCCTTTTCTCTAAATGTAACAGGGCTTCAATTATTCTAGAACTATAAAAAGATCATTAATAAGTAAAAAACCAACTCATAACACACTGAAAGAGGTAAGACAGGAAATTAATGATCCAATCTACTATGTCTCTGCAAATATTCTGAAACATCCCATAATATCTCCCAAAAGGCCTGCTGAAAGAATATCAGGGACATCTTCCATCAAGTATTTTTGCATACGCATTACATTAACACCAACATTATACACGCAATGCACAGACAAAGCAAACCAAGTAATTCTATTTGGGTGATCTTAACCTCTTTCTCAGAGAGGTCGCCTTGCAACAGGCTGACTTTTTCTTTCAAGTCTTTAAGATCTTTTTTGTAGTTATCAATTTCTTCTTGCTTCTCTCGCTCATCTCTGTCCCGCTGCTCCTTTAAGCGTTCAATGGTCCGCTCCTGATAAAAGAGCACATCGGTACATGAGGCAATCCCTTTCATACGCATATTCTATGACTGCAGTTCAGCCTTTAGGTGTAAATTTGACAGTTCTATCCTCTATTCAAAAGATGGTTATTAGATGTTAATTTACTTTTTAAAGAATTCACCTTTCCTACATATTTTCCTATAACAAAGATCTGGCTTTGTTCTTCTGTTCCCCCTAGGTCTCTTTCCTATCATCTCTACTACTGTTAGGTAGCCAGAAAGCATGATTTTGGAATAATCCCATTTATTCAATTTCCAAGGAACCTTAAGGACAGTAAGTAACAAATATTTTTCCCTTATCTGTAATTTACATTTCCTACAAGTCAATAGAAATAACTCATAATTCACACACCTAAAAAGGGAACATTGGGGAGATTATAATATGCTGAGCTTAATGCATAAAGAGAAAAGAGAAACCATTAAAATTTTTATCTCTCAACAGATACTCAGGAAGTTTAAAACTTAAAGCAATTTAGGTACATTTCTGGGTACTATTTCTGAATATATTCAGGATCAAGCCTTGATCTCTGCCAGTTAGTCTGAAGCATTCTGCATCCAAGAGGCTTAAGGAACAGTGAACCTATTCCATTAAAAAAAAAAATCCAATTAAAATACCCTACCAAGACTTCTTAAACCTCCTTCCAAGACATTAACACTTGACATGTTGGGCCACTTCTTTATTTAGTCAACCATTTCTGAAAAACTAGGTTTGTCCATAAAGACAAAATGAAGTAGCAAGGCCAAGATCAGAAAACCAGCAAGTACACTGTATAAATAACTAAAATCCATGGACATATTAGGTACCAATGTGGTATAGTAAAGGAGAGCTAATTATACACTGCCTTGTGATGGTCAATGTCTGATATTCCTACAACCCCAAATTCTACTTGACCGTATAAATAAAAAGAACTTCTCCTTTACCATCAGAAGATGATAAATGGGGAACACATGGCTTTATTCTTTTGAAATTTCAGCTATTGCCCACTAGTGTGCAATCCATCTTATCTAGTACCAGATGCTTAAACAGGTAAAAATGAAATGGATTTTCTTTCCCCTTATACTATGCATGTCAGCAACAGTACAGACAGCTCTTTTCCCTTTTACCAAAAGGGATTTCTTCTGTGTTCTAGACCCAAGTCTCATAAATAGAGGAAACTATAGATTCAGAAGAGAGCAGGTATACATGGCGAGCCTGGCCGCGCCACTCACTTTCTCTGCGAGGGCTTCCTCCAAAGTTGTCAAGGCAGTATCAGTGTTGGTGGTATCGGCCTGCAGGGATTTGACTCGTTCTTTCAAACTGCTCATCTGTTTTTCCTTATCTCTAAGTTGCTCTTGAAGATTTTCAATCTGAGTGTATACAATTAAGGAGTAAAAAGGAAATTAAAAGAAATAAAAACTTTCACAAGAAAAAAATCATGTTGAGTTGGAAACAGGTGGATTAGTACTGTGTGTATATTCTGAAGAAATAATTGAATCCTAAGTGTTTCAGAATTGCATGCAAAACTTCAAACCCAGAATTTATGCCAGATCAGAGAAAAGACACACAGATGGGTATGTCATACACACATATACATAAACCTATAAAGAAATAAGTAGCGAGGGGTGCAGCCAAGATGGCGGTGTGAGTAGGACAGTGGGAATCTCCTCACAAAAACATACATATTTTTGAAAATACAACAAATACAACTATCCCTAAAAGAGAGACCAGAAGACATAGGACAACAGCCAGACTACATCCACACCTACAAGAACCCAGCACCTGGGGAAAGGGGTAAGATACAAGCCGCAGCCCGGGGGGACCCAAGGCCCCTTACCCCAGCTCCCGGTGGGAGGAGAGGAGTCAGAGCGGGGAGGGAGAGGGAGCCCAGGACTGCTTAACACCCAGCCTTAGCCATCCGCACCAGAGTACAGACACACAGTGCACACGTGGAGTGCTGGAAACTAGGGAAGCAGGACAATAAGACCTGTGAGCGGGTCCCGCAGCCAGCACCCCTGGGACAAAGAAAAGCGAGTGCTTTTTGAAAGTTTTAAAGGGACAGGGACCCCACAGCTGGACGGAAGCATCCTGGGTCACAGTCCAGCAGCTGAAATTACAGGAAACTCCAGGCGCACTAACCCCCTGGGCAACAGCTCTGAGACCCCTCAAGGAGGTAAACAGCCCAACAGCCGGTCCATTATGTCTCCGGGGCCCCGCCATAGCAGAGCAGCAGCCTGAGGCTGGCCACACCCACCGCAAGGGAGCTTCCTCCATACACGCAGGGCAAGATACAGAGAACCAATCTACACGCAATTGCCCAACACAAGCCACTAGGGGTCGCAGTTGTCGCAGTAAAGAAAGGCCATGAGCAAGTAGAGAGTCTTGACTCTTCCAGCTGACAGATGAGTCAATAGCATACCACTGCACCTATCAACATTAAAAGGCAAAAAAAATTGATCCAGACAAGATTAACCCAGAGAGCTTCGACATCTTCTACATCTTCCCCCTGAGAAGGAACCTGGGGAGATAGATTTAACCAATCTTCCTGAAAAAGAATTCAAAACAAAAGTCATAACCATGCTGATGGACTTGCACAGAAATATGCAAGTACTAAGGAGGGAGAATACAGAAATAAAACAATCCCTGGAAGGACTTCAAAGCAGAATGGATGAGATGCAAGAGACCATTAATGGACTAGAAAAGAAAGAACAGGAATGCAGAGAAGCTGATGCAGAGAGAGATAAAAGGATCTCCAGGAATGAAAGAATTTTAAGAGAACTGTGTGACCAATTGAAAGGAACAATATCGGCATTATAGGGGTACCAGAAGAAGAAGAGAGAGAAAAAGGGATAGAAAGTGTCTTTGAAGAAATAATTGCTGAAAACTTCCCCAAACAACGGGAGGAAATGGCCTCTAAGACTACAGAGGTACACAGAACTCCCATGACAAGGGATCCAAGAAGGGCAACACCAAGACACACAATAATTAAAATGGCAAAGATCAAAGACAAGGACAAAGTATTAAAGGCAGCCATGGAGAAAAAAAAGGTCACCTACAAAGGAAAACCAATCAGGCTATCATCAGACTTCTCAACAGAAACCTTACAGGCCAGAAGAGAATGGCATGAAATACTTAATGCAATGAAACAGAAGGGCCTTGACACAAGGATACTGTATCCAGCACGACTATCATTTAAATATGATGGCGGGATTAAACAATTCCCAGACAAGCAAAAGTTGAGGGAATTTGCCTCCCACAAACCACCTTTATAGGGACTGCTCTAGATGAGAGCACTCCTAAAAAGAGCACAGAACAAAATACCCAACATATGAAGAAGAGACGAGGAGGAATAAGAAGGGAGAGAAATAAAGAATCATCAAACCGTGTTTATAATAGCTCAATAAGCGAGTTAAGTTAGACAGTAAGATAGTAAAGAAGCTAACCATGAACCTTTGGTAACCACAAACTTAAAGCCTGCAATGGCAATAAGTACATACCTTTCAATAATCACCCTAAATGTAAATGGACTGAATGCACCAATCAAAAGACACAGAGTAATAGAATGGATAAAAAAGCAAAACCCATCCATATGCTGCTTACAAGAGACTCACCTCAAACCCAAAGACATGCACAGACTTAAAGTCAAGAGATGGAAAAAGATATTCCATGCAAACAACAGAGAGAAAAAACTAGGTGTTGCAATACTAGTATCAGACAAAATAGACTTCAAAATAAAGAAAGTAACAAAAGATAAAGGACATCACATAATGATAAAGGGCTCAGTCCAAAAAGAGGATATAACCATTCTAAATATATATGCACCCAATACAGGAGCACCAACATATGTGAAACAAATACTAACAGAATTAAAGGAGGAAATAGAATGCAATGCATTCATTTTGGGAGACTTCAACACACCACGCACTCCAAAAGACAGATCCACCAGACAGAAAATAAGTAAAGACACACAGGCACTGAACAACACACTAGAACAGATGGACCTAATAGACATCTACAGAACTCTACATCCAAAAGCAACAGGATACACATTTTCTCAAGTGCACATGGAACATTCTCCAGAATAGACCACATACTAGGCCACAAAAAGCGCCTCAGTAAATTCCAAAAGATTGAAATCGTACCAACCAACTTTTCAGACCACAAAGGTATAAAACTAGAAATAAATTGTACCAAGAAAGCAAAAAGGCTCACAAACACATGGAGGCTTAACAACACGCTTCTAAATAGTCAATGTATCAACGACCCAATTAAAATGGAGATCCAGCAATATATGGAAATAAATGACAACAACAACACAAAGCCCAACTTCTGTGGGACGCTGCGAAACCAGTCTTAAGAAGAAAGTATATAGCAATCCAGGCATATTTAAAGAAGGAAGAACAATCCCAAATGAATGGTCTAATGTCACAATTATCGAAATTGGAAAAAGAAGAACAAATGAGGCCTAAGGTCAGCAGAAGGAGGGACAGAATAAAGATCAGAGAAGAAATAAACAAAATTGAGAAGAATAAAATAGCAAAACTCAATGAAACCAAGAGCTGGTTCTTCAAGAAAATAAACAAAATAGATAAGCCTCTACCCAGACTTATTAAGAGGAAAAGAGAGTCAACACACATCAACAGAAACAGAAACAAGAAAGGAAAAGTCAGGGCGGACCCCACAGAAATACAAAGAATTATTAGAGAGTACTATGAAAACCTATATGCAAACAAGCTGGGAAACCTAGGAGAAATGGACAACTTCCTAGAAAAATACAACCTTCCAAGACTGACCCAGAAAGAAACAGAAAATCTAAACAAACCAATTAACAGCAACAAAACTGAAGCAGTAATCAAAATCTACCAAAGAACAAAACCCCCGGGCCAGATGGATTTCTTTGGAATTTTATCAGACATACAGAGAAGATATAATACCCATTCTCCTTAAAGTTTTCCAAAAAATAGAAGAGGACGGAATACTCCCAAACTCATTCTATGAAGCCAACTTCACCCTAATACCAAAACCAGGCAAAGATCCCACCAAAAAAGAAAATTACAGACCAATATCCCTCATGAACGTAGATGCAAAAATACTCAACAAAATATTAGCAAACCGAATTCAAAAATACATCAAAAGGATCATGCACCATGACCAAGTGGCATTCATCCCAGGGATGCAAGGATGGTACAATATTCGAAAATCCATCAACATCACCCACCACATCAACAAAAAGAAAGACAAAAACCATATGATCATCTCCATAGATGCTGAAAAACCATTTGACAAAATTCAACATCCATTCATGATAAAAACTCTCAACAAAATGGGTACAGAGGGCAAGTACCTCAACATAATAAAGGCCATATATGATAAACCCACAGCCAACATCATACTGAACAGCAAGAAGCTGAAAGCTTTTCCTCTGATCGGGAACAAGACAGGGACGCCCACTCTCCCCACTGTTATTCAACATAGTACTGGAGGTCCTAGCCACAGCAATTAGACAAAAGAAAGAAATACAAGGAATCCAGATTGGTAAAGAAGAAGTTAAACTGTCATTATGTACAGATGACATTATATTGTACATAAAAAACCCTAAAGACTCCACTCCAAAACTACTAGAGCTAATATCGGAATTCAGTAAAGTTGCAGGACACAAAATTAACACACAGAAATCTGTGGCTTTCCTATACAGTAACAATAAACTAATAGAAAGAGAAATCAGGAAGACAATTCCATTCAAAATAGCATCAAAAAGAATAAAATACCTAGGAATAAACTTAACCAAGGAAGTGAAAGACCTATACCCTGAAAACTATAAGACACTCTTAAGAGAAATTAAAGAGGTCACTAAGAAATGGAAACTCATCCCATGCTCCTGGCTAGGAAGAATTAATATCGTCAAATGGCCATCCTGCCCAAAGCAATATACAGATTCGATGCAATCCCTATCAAACTACCAACAGCATTCTTCAATGAACTAGAACAAATAGTTCAAAAATTCATATGGAAACACCAATGACCCCGAATAGCCAATGCAATCCTGAGAAGGAAGAATAAAGTGGGAGGCATCTCACTCCCCAACTTCAAGCTCTACTACAAAGCCACAGTAATCAAGACAATTTGGTACTGGCACAAGAACAGAGCCACAGACCAATGGAACAGAATAGAGACTCCAAATATTAACCCAAACATATATGGTCAACTAATATTTGATAAAGGAGCCATGGACATACAATGGGGAAATGACAGTCTCTTCAGCAGATGGTGCTGGCAAAACTGGACAGCTACATGTAAGAGAATGAAACTGGATCACTGTCTAACCCCATACACAAAAGTAAATTCAAAATGGATCAAAGACCTGAATATAAGTCATGAAACCATAAAACTCTTAGAAAAAAACATAGGTAAAAATCTCATGGACATAAACATGAGTGACTTCTTCATGAACATATCTCCCCAGGCAAGGGAAACCAAGGCAAAAATGAACAAATGGGACTATATCAAGCTAAAAGCTTCTGTTCAGCAAAGGACACCATCAATAGAACAAAAAGGTATCCTACAGTATGGGAGAATATATTCATAAGTGACAGATCCGATAAAGGGCTGACCTCCAAAATATATAAAGAGCTCACACACCTCAACAAACAAAAAGCAAATAATGCAATTAAAAAATGGGCAGAGGAGCTGAATAGACAGTTCTTTAAAGAAGAAATTCATATGGCCAACAGACACATGAAAAGATGCTCCACATCGCTTGTCATCAGAGAAATGCAAATTAAAACCACAATGAGATATCATCTCACACCAGTAAGGATGGCTACCATCCAAAAGACAAACAACAACAAATGTTGGCAAGGTTGTGGAGAAAGGGGTACCCTCCTACACTGCTGGTGGGAATGTAAATTAGTTCAGCCATTGTGGAAAGCAGTATGGAGGTTCCTCAAAATGCTCAAAATAGAAATACCATTTAACCCAGGAATTCCACTTCTAGGAATTTACCCTAAGAATGCAGCACTCCAGTTTCAAAAAGACAGATGCACCCCTATGTTTATCACAGCACTATTTACAATAGCCTTATATGGAAGCAACCTAAATGTCCATCAGTAGATGAATGGATAAAGAAGATGTGGTAAATATACACAATGGAATATTACTCAGCTATAAGAAAAAAACAGATCCTACCATTTGCAACAACATGGATGGAGCTAGAGGGTATTATGCTCAGTGAAATAAGCCAGGCAGAGAAAGACAAGTACCAAATGATATCACTCATATGCAGAGTATAAGAACAAAAGAAAACTGAAGGAACAAAACAGCAGCAGAAGCACAGAACCCAAGAATGGACTAAAAGTTACCAAATGGAAAGGGACTGGGGAGGATGGGTGGGAAGGGAGTGATAAGGGCAGGAAAAAAATAAAGGGGGCATTATGATTAACATGTATAGTGGGGGGGGGGCACAGGGAGGGCTGTGCAACACAGAGAAGACAAGTAGTGATTTTACACCATCTTACTATGTTGATGGACAATGACTGTGAACTAGTATGTGGAGGTGACTTGGTGAAGGGGGAGCCTAGTAAACATAATGTTCTTCATGTAATTATAGATTAATGATACCAAAATAAAACTAAAAAAAAAAAGAAATAAGTAGCTAAGGAGAGACATGTCACACAGGAATGAGGCTGGAGAAAGGAAGTATAGAAAGCCATGAGAAACAAATTACTTCCAAAATGATGAATAAATGCCACCATGATGAGAGTATCTGCCACAAAGAATGAGAAAGAAAAGAGAAGGTAACATCCAGGCAGTAAGAAAGACAAAATCCCCTTCATATGGGAAAAATTGTTCTTTGGTGCTGTTGTTAGATTTTTATGTTACCTTTTATGTAACAGCAAGCATTTGCAACACAATCTCTTATTGTACTACTCATTCTCCCTACACATTTATATGCAACTAATTACTCAAAAAAGTATTTACTGAACTATTATATGCCAAGCACTAGTAATAAAAAAAAGAATAGACCCACTTTTATTATAAGATGGTAACAGAACTCCATTATGTAGCTGAATACATGGCTTGTATGCCATCCGAAAGAGCACAAAATTTCTTCTAAGATAGAAACCATAAGAGATTTTTAAGCAAATAAATGGTTTACTCCATTCTATTATTTTAGATAGATAATTCTGGTTGCTGAGGAGAAGAAATTTACAGAGACACAGAAAACAATAGGAGATCTCACCAGTCCAGGTAAAAGATTCTGGAGACTAAACAAGCAAAGAGGGATGGAAAAGAGGATGGGTTTGAGAAACATTGTACAAATAGCACAGAATCACTGGGGAGAGTCAACTACAAATAATGAAAAATGTTAAGCAAAAATGTGTAGGAAATATAAAGGCATATTTTTAATAAACTAAAGGATAATAATAAAGCAATCATTATAGAACTTACTAATTCACTAAACTTCATTAATTTATTCAACACGTATCTGTGCTCCTGCTCTGTGCCAGGCACTTTTCTAGGTGTTGAGGACATAGAAGTCATCAAAACAGATGAAAGCCACTATGATCAAGGAGCCTACACTGTAATATGATACGCAATGAATGCATGAGTGAAATAAATATTATTATATATTATATATATAATATATAATAATATAAATATTATTGTATGTAGGATGGCAATAAGATCTATGGAGAAAAATGAAGCAGGAGAAAATAATCAGTCTCCTCTAGAGTTAATATTACAATAAGCTGGTTTGTTTTACATGGCTTTCAATTACAACATAAATGCCCAGCCTCTGCCAGAGCCTCATAATCACCCTGCCTACACCATTAGCTGAGCACCACCGACTGTCACTGCAGGGGAGGCAGAGGGGCAGCACCGCCATAACGATCACAGCAGAGGCAACTACTCTGATCACAAAGGGCTGGCTGAGGAAAACTGCCAGCCTCAGCAGAGTGACACAGACCACTGCCAACAAACAGACAGAATGGTGGCCCTGCCCACAGCCCACCAACAGCAACTGGGGCTCCACTGCAGAGAACCAGGCACTAGAGAGGAAAGAGTCGTGAACTTCTGAGCACCATGGGATGCCTTCTTTATAAAGCCATTACTCTACACACCAGGAAGCATAGCAGATCCTTCAAATACAAAGAAATAAAACACAGAAACCCTGAAAAAATGAGGAGGTAGAGGAATATGTTCCAAACAAAACTACAGGATAAGACACCAGAAAGATGGTTAGGTGACATGGAGATCACCAATCTTCCTGATAAACATTTCAAAGTAACAGTCATAAATACGCTTACTGAGCTCAGCTTACTGAATTCTTACTGATTTCAACAAACAGAAGAGTTGAAAAAGAGACATACAGGCCTGAAGAACACAGCAACTGAAATGAAATATACAATGAAAGGAATGAATACTAAATTGCTTCAAGTAGAGGAGCCAATCAATGAGATGAAAATTAACAGGAACACAACAAAGCTGAGGATTATGGAGAAAAAAAGAATCTCTACAAATGAACTGTGTACCAACTCCAAGCAAAACAGTATCTGCATAAAAGCGTTATCACAGGAACAACGGGGATCTTTCAAGACTGGCAGCATGAGAGGTGGAGACACAGAACTCCTCCCAAAACCAAGAACAGTAGGAAAATATAGTTAATACAACTAACCCTAAAACAGCAACAGGAAAGAAGGCTGAACCAGACTGCATACAGACCTCACAAACAGAGCAGACTTCATGAAACAGGGTAACGTACAAAAGCATTTGATCCGGTGGGACCCAAGCCCTTCCCCCACCCCAGTTCACTGGAAGGAGGAAGAGAAATGGAGCGGGGAGGGACTGGAAGCTTGGAACTGCTGAATACCCAGCCCAGGATGTCTGCTTTGGACCACAAACCTACATTGTGTGGTGCTCTGGAGGTTGGTGGGGTTGGGCAGCTGGGACAGGCCAAGTGCTGGAAAGACTGAGATTCTGGCTGCTTGTGGAGGATGGGGATCCACACGTGGCTGTTCTGGGACAAAGCAAAGGCAGGTAATCTGAGAGGCCTCCTAGCAGCGAGGGCTGCTGAAGGGCAGAGTTTACATGCAGCATGCTGTGCAGGAGAAGGGAGAGGTGGACAAGGTTGTCTGCCCAGCACATTGGGAACTTTGAGGAGCTTCAGGTGCTTCATCCCCCTGGCTAGCTACTCAGCTCCGAGGCACCCCACTGTGACACACTGCCTGCTGGGCCTCCCTCCTGGGCTGCAGGCACTGGTTCGCAAATGGGCAGTCACTCCGGTGGCATCAGACCAGCCAGACGGAGGACCCGTTTACAACAGCTAGAGACGCCAAGCACAGAGGCTGACATCTGTGAGCTCAGCCCACCGGATCTGACACTGGAGATGGGCACTGCAGATGGGAATAGGAAACAGACCTTTCCTCCCCACAGGCACCAGCTCTGTTCCCCTATGACCCCCAATTTCACTCTAGGGGCTGAGCAGCTCCAGAGACTGGAGCTTCTGGGAACTAGAGGGCACCACACAGAAATATGAAACATCAAAAGAACATGGTTCTGACCAAAATCTCAAAACCCCCAGGAAAAGGGAAAATGAAACTGAACTCACCAATCTTCCTATAAGAGAGTTCAAAATAAAAATCATAAACATGCTTATGGAGGCACAGAAAAATATTCAAAGACTCAGGGACAAATTCAAGACAGAGATTCAATCATAAAGAAATTCCAAATCTGAAATGAAACATACAATTGAGGGATTTAAAAGCACATTAGATGTAGTAGAAAAGATGGTAAATGGAAAAGAATTGAGAGAAGAGGAATACAAAGAAGCTGAGGCACAGAGAGTAAAAAGAATCTCTAAGAATGAAAGACTATTGAGAGAACTGTGTGACCAATCCAAACGGAAAAAATATTCACAGAAAAGGGGTACCAGAAGAAGAAGAGAGAGAAAAAGGGATAGAAAGTGTCACTGAGGTAATGGTAGAAAACTTCCCAAATCTGGAGAAGGAGATAGTCTTTCAAGCCATGGAGGTACAGAGATCTCCCAACACAAGGGACCCAAGGAAGACAACATCAAGACATATAATAATTAACATGGAAAAATCAAGGATAACAACAAACTTTTAAAAGCAGCCAGGGAGAGAAAAAAGACCACATAAAAAGGAAAACCCAACAGGTTGTCATCAGATTTCTCAATAGAAACCTTACAGGCCAGAAGGGAGTGGCATGATACATTTAATGCAATGAAGAAGAAGGGACTTGAACCAAGAATATTCTACCCAGCAAGGCTATCATTTAAATTTGAAAAAGGGTTTAAACAATTTTCAGATACGCAAAAGCTGAGAGAATTTAGCTCCCACGAAACACCTCTACACTGCATTTTGGAGGGAACCCTATGGATGGAAGTATTCCTAATACTAAATAGATGTCACCCAAGGGATGGACAAAGAATACAGAATATGATTCATACATACAAGGAATGGAGGCAGAAGAAAAAGAAGGAAAAAAAAAAGAACCTTTAAGTTGTGTTTGTAATACCATATGAAGCGAGTTAATTTAGACTGTTAGATACTTAGGGAATTACCCTTGAACCTTGGATAAACAAGAATCTAAAGCATGATATGGCAAAAAGTACATACCTATCAATAATCCCCCAAAATGTAAATGGTATGAATGCACCAATCAAAAGACATAGAGTCACTGAATGGATAAAAAAACAAGACCCATCTATATGCTGCCTCCAAGAGACTCACGTCAAACCCAAATACATACACAGACTGAAAGTAAAGGGAAAGAAAATGATATTTCAAACAATGAATAGGTAGAAAAACGCAGGAGTTGCAGTACTTGTATCAGACAAAATAGACTTCAAAACAAAGACCGTCATAAGAGACAAAGAAGGACATTACTTCTTAAAGGGGTCATTCCAAAAAGAGGCAATAACTATTATAAACATCTCTTCACCCAACACAGGATCACCTAAATAAGTAAACAAATACTAGCAGAAGGACATTACTTCTTAAAGGGGTCATTCCAAAAAGAGGCAATAACTATTATAAACATCTCTTCACCCAACACAGGATCACCTAAATAAGTGAAACAAATACTAGCAGAATTAAAGGGGGAAATAGAATGCAATGCATTCATTTTAGGAGACTTCAGCACACCACTCACTCCAAAGGACACATCAACAAGACAGAAAATAAGTAAAGAGACAGAGGCACTGAATAACGTATTAGAACAGATGGACTTAACAAACATCTACAGAACACCACATCAAAAAGGAACAGGATACACATTCTTCTCAAGTGCACATGGAACATTTCCAAGAATAGATCATATACTAGGCCACAAAAAAAACCTCAGTAAATTAAAAAGATTGAAATTGTATCAACCAGCTTCACAGATCAAAAAGGTATGAAACTAGAAATAAATTACACAGAGAAAATGGAAAAGCCCACAAACATATGAAGGCTTAATAACATGGTCATAAATAATCAATGGATCAATGACCAAATAAAAACAGAGATCAAGAAATATATGGAGACAAATGACAACAGTAATGCAACATTGCAAATCAGTGGGATGCACCGAAAGCCATGAGAAGAGGGAAATATAATGCAACATAAGCCCAACCTCAGGAAAGCAGAATAATCCCAAATGAACAGTCTAAACTCACAATTAATGAAACTAGAAATTAACAAATAAATGAAGGCAAAAGTCAGTGAAAGGAGGGACATAATAAAGAGTAAAGCAGAAATAAGTAAAATTGAGTAGAATCAAACAACAGAAAGAATCGATGAAAGCAGGACATGGTTCTTCGAGAAAATAAACAAAATAGATAAACCCAGAACCAGACTTATCAAGAAAAAAAGAGAGTCTACACAAATAAAAAGAATCAGAAATGAGAAAGGAAAAATCACTACAAACACCACAGAAATCCAAAGAATTATGAGAGAATAGGATGAAAAATTATATGGGAACAAATTAGATAACCTAGAAGAAATGGACAACTTCCTAAAAAAAAATACAACCTTCCAAGGCTGACGCAGAAAGAAACAAAAAATCTAATTAGACCAATTACCAGCACAGATACTGAATTGGTAATCAAAAAACTACCTAAGAACAAAACCTCTGGACCAGATGGTGTCACTGCTGGATTTTATCAAACATTTACTGAAGTCCTAATACTCATCCTCCCTAACATTTTCCAAAAAGTAGAAGAGGAGGGAACACACAAAAACTCATTCCATGAGGCCAACGTCGCTCTAATACCAAAACCAGGCAAAGACACCACAAAAAAAGAAAACTACAGACCAATAACCCTTATGAACATAGATGCAAAATTACTCAACAAAATATTAGCAAACCAAATTCAAAAATACATCAAAAATATCATCCATAATAACCAAGTGGGATTCATCCCACAGATGCAAGGATGGTAAAACATCCAAAAATCCATCAACGTCAACAAAAAGAAGGACAAAACCCAAATGATCAATTCCATAGATGCTGAAAAAGCATTCAACAAATTTCAACATCCATTCCGGATAACAACTCTCAACAAAATGGGTATAGACGGCAAGAACCTCAACATAATAAAGGCCATATATGACAAACCCACAGCCAACATTATACTTAACAGTGAGAAGTTGAAAGCTTTTCCTCTAAGATCGGGAACAAGACAAGGATGTTCACTCTCCCCACTTTTATTCAACATAGTTCTAGACGTCCTAGTCACGGGAATCAGGCAATACAAAGAAATAAAAGGCATCCAGATTGGTAAGGAAGAAGTCAAACTGTCACTGTTTGCACATGACATGATATTGTACATAAAAAACCGTAAAGATTCCATTCCAAATTTAGATCTACTACCCAAATTCAGAAAAGCTGCGGTATACAAAATTAATACATAGAAATCTTTTGCATTCCTATACACTAATGATGAACTAGCAGAAAGAGGTATCAGGAAAACAATTCCAAGACCCGCATGAGAGAAATTAAAGAAGAAACCAATAAATGGAAACACATCCTGTGCTCATGGATAGGAAGAATTAATATCGTCAAAATGGCCATCCTGCCTAAAGCAATCTACAGATTCAATGCAATCCCTATCAAAATATCAACAGCATTGTTCAATGAACTGGAACAAATAGTTCAAAAATTCATATGGAACCACAAAAGACAACGAATAGCCAAAGCAATCCTGAGAAGGAAGAATAAAGAGGGGGGAATTAGGCTACATGACGTCAAGCTCTACTACAAAGCCACAGTATCCAAGATAATTTGCTACTGGCACAAGAACAGACCCACAGACCAATGGAAGAGAATAGAGAGCCAGATAAAAACTCAAGCATTTATGTTCAATTAATATACAATAAAGGAGACGTGGATATACAATAGTGAAATGACAGCCTCTTCAACAACTGGTGTTGGCAAAACTGGACACCTACATGCAAGAGAATGAAACTGGATTATTGTCTAATGCCATACACAAAAGAAAACTCAAAATGGATCAAAGACCTGAATTTAAGTCATGAAACGACAAAACTCTTAGAAAAAAAATAGGCAAAACTGTCTTGGACATAAACATGAGCAACTTCTTCATGAACATATCTCCCCAGGCAAGGGAAACAAAAGCAAAAATGAACAGTGGGACTATATCAAACTAAAAAGCTCCTGTACAGCATCTACCATCAGTAGAACAAAAAGACATCCTACAGTATGGCAGAATATATTCAAAAATAACATATCCGATAAGGGATTGACATTCAAAATATATATGGAGCTCACACACCTCAACAAACAAAAAGCAAATAAGCCAATTAAAAATGGGCAGAGGAGCTGAAAGGACACTTATCCAAGGAAGAAATTCAGATGGCCAACAGAAACATGAAAAGATGTTCCACATCGCTAATCATTAGTGAAATGCAAATTAAAACCACAATGAGATATCACCTCACATCAGTTAGGATGGCCATTATCCAAAAAAACAACAACAACAAATGTTGGTGAGGATGTGGAGAAAGGGGAACACTCCTACACTGCTGGTGGGAATGTAAATTAGTTCAACCATTGTGGAAAGCAGTATGAAGGTTCCTCAAACAACTAAAAATAGAAACAACATTTGACCCAGGAATTCCATTGTTAGGAATTTACCCTAAAAAGGCAAGAGCCCCAGTTTCAAAAAGACGTATGCACCCCTATGTTTATCAAACACTACTTACAATAGCCAAGAACTGGAAGGACCCTAAGTGTCCATCAGTAGATGAATGGATACAGAAGATGTGGTACATACATACAATGGAATATTTTGCAACAACATGGATGGAGCTAGAGGGTATTATGCTCAGTGAAATAAGTCAGGCGGAGAAAGACAAGTATCAAATTATTTCACTCATCTGTGGAGTATAAGAACAAAGAAAAAACTGAAGGAACAAAAGAGCAGCAGACTCACAGAACTCAAGAATGGACTAACAGTTAACAAAGGGATAGGGACTGCGGAGGATGGGTGGGAAGGGAGGGATAAGGGCGAAAAGGGGCATTACAATTAGCACACATAATGAAGTGGGGAGGGGACATGTGAAAGGAAGTATAACACAGAGAAGTATAACACAAAGAAGACTCTATAGTCTATAGCATCTTACTATGCTGATGGATAGTGACTGTAATGCGGTAGGTGGTGGGGACTTGATAATAGAGGGAGTAATGTTGTTCAAGTAATTGTACATTAATGACACCAAAATTAAAAAATTTTTAAAAACAAAGAAAGGCAAAAGGATAGAAGTCTCTCTGAGGAAGTAATTTGGGCAAGGAAGTAGACACACATGTTCTGGAAGCAAAGAGAGCCCCTAACGGAAGGTACCCAAAGAAGACAACACCAAGACATATAAAAATTAAAATGACAAAGATTTAGGATAAGGAAAATGTACTGAAAGCAGCCAGAGAAAAACAAAACATTGCACATATAATGGAAACCCCATCAGACTATAAGCAGACTTCTGAGCACAAAGTTTACAGGCCAGAGGGAGTGGCATAAAATATTTACTATATTGAAACAGAAGGACCTTCAACCAAGAATACTCTACCCAGCAAGATCACCATTCAAATTTGAAGGAAAGGTTAAACATTTCCCAGATAAATGATGGCTCAAGCAATTTATAACCACTAAACGAGCATTACAAGTTATGTTAAAGGGAATTCTGTTGATGGAAATATTCTTAAACCTAAACAGTTTTCACCAGTGAATATAAACCCACAGTAAAGGTAGTAGATCACCTACTTATCAAGCAAGTAAAAAATTAAACATAAAAAAGTAGTGAAACCAACTACACAAAATTAGTCAAGGGATACACAAAAAAATGCAGATTATGGCATATAATACATAAAATGTGGAAGAGAAAAAAGAAAACGAAATACTTTTAGATTGCACTTGGAACAGAGCCATCAACAACTTAAACAGTTATACAGTCAAGAAATTCTCCTTGAACCTTACAATAACCACAAACTTTTAAAGTCTGTAAGATACACAAAAAAGTTAAAAAATAAATCCAATCACCACACTAAAGAAAATCATCAAATAACAAGATAATTATATAAGAGAGAAAGAAAGGAACATAGAGAAGCTATAAACAAATAGAAAACAATTAATAAAATGGCAAAAAGTACATTCTATCAGTAATTACCTTAAATACAAATGGACTGAGTGCACCAATAAAAAGACATAGAGTGGCAGAATGGATAAAGAAACAAGACCAATCTTTATGCTGCCTACAAGAAACTCATTTCAGACCTAAAGTCATAGAGACACGAAAAGTGAAGGGATGGAAAATGTTATTTTATGCAAATAATAGGGAGGAAAAAGTAGGAGTAGCAGTACTTATATCACACAAAATGGATTTCAAGACAAAGAAGGACATTACAAAATGATGAACGGGTCAATCCAACAAGGCGATATGACTAATAACTATCTATGCACCCAACAAGAAGAACCTAAATATTTAAAACAAACACTAACAGACTTAAAGGGGGAAACAGATTTCAATACATTCATCTTAGACTTTAACACACCACTCACATGAATAGACAGATCAACCAGACAAAAATAAGGAAACAGAGGCACTTAACGATACATTAGATCAAATGGATTTAACAGATATCTACACACACTCTACCCAAAAGTAACAGAATATACCTTTTTTCTCAAGTGTACATGGAACTTTCTAAAGTACAGATGACATACTAAGTCACAAAAAGAGCTTCAATAAATTCAGAAAGACTGAAATTGTATCAAGGGACTTCTCAGAGCACAATGATATGAACTAGAAATAAATTACACAAAGACAAACCTACAGACACGTGGAGGCTAAACAACAAGATTCTAAATAATCAATGGATCAACAAACATATCAAAACACAAATCAAGCAATGCACGGAAACAAACAAATATAAAAACAGTTCAAAACGTGTGGGACGACACCAAAATGGTTCTAAGAGGGAGGTAAAC
This sequence comes from Manis javanica, assembly GCF_040802235.1. NCBI lineage: Eukaryota > Metazoa > Chordata > Mammalia > Pholidota > Manidae > Manis > Manis javanica. Next base: position 30,984,180 of record NC_133170.1, on the reverse strand, counting down.
AGCAATACAGGAATACCTCAGGAAACAAGGACAACCCTAAATAAACAGGTGAGTCTAAACTCACATATAAAGAAACTAGAAAACAAAGAACAAATAAAACCCACACTTAGTAAAAGGAGGAACATAATAATGATCAAGCAGAAGTAAAGAAAATACAGAACAGAATAGAAAAAAATTTGATGAAACCAGGACCTGGCTCTTTGAGAAAAAAACAAAATAGACAAACTCCTATCAGACTTACCAAGAAAAAAAGAGTATACAAATAAATAAAATCAGAAATAAAGAAGGAATACTCACAACACATATGACAGAAAAATTAAGAATTATTAGAGAAGTCTATGAAAAATTATATGCCAATAAATTGGACACTTAGAAGAAATATAACCTTCCTGGGAAAAATACATCTTCCAAGATTACCCCAAGGGAAAAAAAAAATCTGAACAGGCCATGAGCAACAGCAATGAAATCGAATTGGTAATCAAAAAAATCCAAACCAATGGAAGTCCATGTCCAGATGATTTCACAGCTGAATCCAATCGAACATTAAGGAACATTAATATGCATCATTCTTAAATTTTCCAAACAATAGGAAGGAATACTTCCAAACTCATTCTGAGGCTAGCATCACTCTAATACCATAATGAGACAGACACTACAAAAAAAATTAAAGACCAGTATTCCTAATTAACATTGATGCAAAAATCTTCAGAAGATATTAGTAAGCTGAAATAAAAAATACATCAAAAGGATCATCCACCAAAATCAAGTAGGATTTATTCCAGGGATACAAGGGTGGTATAATATTTGTAAAAATCAATCAATAGTCATACACCACACTAACAACAATAAGGACAAAAACCACATGATGATTTCAATAGATGCTGAAAAAGCATTTGACAAAATTCAACATCTGTTCATGGTAAAAACTCTCAACAAAATGGGTATAGAGGGCAAGTACCTCAACATACTACAGTCTATATAGGACAAACCCACAGCATACATCATACTTAGTGGTGAAACGCTGAAAGCTTTTTCCTCTAAGATCAGGACAAGACAAGGATGGCCACTCTCACCACTTTTATTCAATGGAGTACTGGAGGCCCTAGCCATGGCAATCAGACAAAATAAAGAGACAAAATGCATCCAAATTTGTAAAAAAGAAGTCAAACTGTCACTATTTGCAAATGACATGATATTGTACAAAAAAAAAACCTAAAGAATCCACTCTAAAACTATTAGAACTAATATCAAAATTCAGCAAAGTTGCAGGATATCAAATTGATACACAGGAATCTGTTGCATTCCTATACACTAATGATGAACTAGCAGAAAGAGAAATCAGGAAAACAATTCCATTCACAATTGCATCAAAAAGAATAAAATACCTAGGAATAAACCTACCCAAGGAAGTGAAAGACCTATACTCTGAAAACTACAAGATACTCATGAGAGAAATTAAAGATGACACTAACAAATGGAAATTCATCCCATGCTCTTGGGTAGGAAGAATGAATATTGTAAAAATGGGCATCCTGCCTAAAGCAATCTATACATTCCATGCAATCCCTATCAAAATACCATCAGCATTCTTCAATGAACTGGAACAAATAGTTCTAAAATTCATATAGAACCACAAAAGACCCCCGAATAGCCAAAGCAATCCTGAGAAGGAAGAATAAACGTGGGGGGATCTTGCTTCCCAACTTCAACCTCTATTACAAAGCCACAGTTATCAAGACAATTTGGTACTGGCACAAGAACAGACCCACAGACCAATGGAACAGAATAGACAGTCCAGATATTAACCCAAGCATATATGGTCAATTAATATGTGATAAAGGAGCCGTGGATATTCAATGGAGAAATGACGGCCTCTTCAACAGCTGGTGTTGGCAAAACTGGACACCTACATGCAAGAGAATGAAACTGGATTATTGTCTAACTCCATACACAAAAGTAAACTCAAAATGGATCAAACACCTGAATGTAAGTCATGAAACCATAAAAATCTTAGAAAAAAACATAGGCAAAACTGTCTTGGACATAAATATGAGCAACTTCTTCATGAACACATCTCCTTGGGCAAGGGAAACAAAATAAAAAATGAACAAATGGGACTACACATGCTAAAAAGCTTCTGTGCAGGAAAAGACACCATCAGCAGAACAAAAAGGCATCCTACAGTACGGGAGAATATATTCATAAATGACATATCTGACAAGGGGTTAACATCCAAAATATATAAAAAACTCACACACCTCAACACTCAAAAACCAAATAACCCTATTAAAAAATGGGCAGATGATATGAACAGGCACTTCTCCAAAGAGGAAATTCAGATGGCCAACAGGAACATGAAAAGATGCCCCACATTGCAAATTATCATGAAAATGCAAATTAAAACCACAGTTAGATATCACCTCACACCAATTAGGATGGCCAACATAGAAAAGACTAGGAACAACAAGTGTTGACAGGGATGCAGAGAAAAGGGAACCCTCCTACACTGTTGGTGGGAACGTCAAATAGTTCAACCATTGTGGAAAGCAGTATGGAGGTTCCTCAAAAAACTAAAAATAGAAATAACATTTGATCCAGGAATTCCACTCCTAGGAATTTACCATAAGAAAGCAGGATGCCAGTTTGAAAAACACATATGCACCCCTTTGTTTATCACAGCACTATTTACAATAGCCAACAAATGGAAGCAACCTAAGTGTCCATCAGTAGATGAATGGATAAAGAAAATGTAGTACATATACACAATGGAATATTATTCAGCCATAAAAGGAAAAAAATCCTATCACTTGCAGCAACATGTAGAGGATATTATGGAGCTAGAGGGTCAGTGAAATAAGCCAGGCAGAGAAAGACAAGTACTAAATGATTTCACTCATCTGTGGAGCATAAGAACAAAGAAAAAACTGAAGGAACAAAGCAGCAGCAGACTCACAGAACCCAGGAATGTACTAACAGTTACCAAAGGAAAAGGGACTGGGGAGGGTTGTGGGTACGGAGGGAGAAGGGGAATAAAGGGCATTATGATTAGCACACATAACATGGGGAGTCACAGGGAAGTCAGTATAGCACAGAGAAGACAAGTAGTGACTCTATAGCATCTTCCTACACTGATGGAAAGTGACTGTAATTGGGTATGTGGTGGGGACTTGATAATGGGGGGAATCTAGTAACCACAATGTTGCTCATGTGATTGTATATTAATGATACCAAAATTAAAATTTTAAAAAAAACCACTGTTACCAAAAGTGCTTTGTATAAGGTAAGAATTTGGCCTGGGTGGGATGCAAGAACAGGTCCTGACAGAAGTTTCTCACCTATATGCAATGGAAGCTCAAGCATTTTATCAAATTCAATAAATTTTTCTCAGTAAATTAGGATGATTTTTCTAGTGTGAAGAATTCCTCTAAGGAAAAAAGAAGTGTTAAAAGGAAAAACTAAGGAGGTCTGCTAATTAAAAGATAAAACAGATAAAGGACAAAACACATGTCTGATGCTTGAAGCTATTTTCTGGTTGTGGTACACATATTGGTGTGGCAGAGAGAAGGAAGAGCACAAAAATTTCCTTCATCAAAGTTTGAATAAATTCTTCAGCTGGTTAATTCTATCAACTTCTCAACTAGAGTTGACAGGTACCTGGGCATCTCTCCAAATGGCCATTCCCACAGGTAAGTATGCAATGCAAGTTAATTCATGTCAAATATAAGCAGTGTGTAAGCAGAAGAAAATACAGGCATACCTCAAAGATACTACAGGTTCAGTTCTGGATGACTGCAATAAAATGAGTCAACAGAATTTTTTAATTTCCCAGTGCATATAAACCTTATGTTTACATTACACTGTAGTCTAATAAGTGTGCCATAGCACTATGTCTGAAAAAAAATGTACATGCCTTAATTCAGATATACTTTATTGATAAAAAATGCTAACCATCATCTGCGTTTTCAGCTGGTGGACGGTCTTGCCAAGATGTTGATGGCTGCAGACTGATTGGGGTGGTGATTACTGAAGGCTGACTGTGGCAGTTTCTTAAAAGAAGACAACAGTGAACTTTTGCCACACTGATTGATTCCTCCTTTTATAAAAGATTTCTGTGTAGCTTGCTATGCTGTTTGAGAGCATTTAACCCAGAGCAGAGCTTCTCTCAGAACTGGAGTCAATCCTCTCATACCCCATCATTGCTTTATCAACTAGGTTCCTGTCATACTATAAATCCTTGTCATTTCAACAGTCTTCACAGCATCTTCACCAGGAAGAGATTCCATCTCAGGAAACCACTTTTTTTACTCGTCCACAAGAAGCAACTTCTCACCCATTCAAGTTTTATTATGAAATGCGGCAATTCAGTTTCATCTTCAGGCCCCATATCTAATTCTTGTTCTCCTGCTCTCTACCATATCTACAGTGACTTTCTCCACTGAGGTCTTGAACCTTTCAGAGTCATCCATGATGGTTGGAATCAACTTCTAACAAACTCTTGTTCATGCTGTTATTTTGACCTCTTCCCAAGAATCATGAATGTTTTTAATGTCATCTAGAATGGTGAATCCTTTCCAGAAAGTTTTAAGTTGACTTTGCCCAGATCCATCAGAGAAATCATAATCTATGGCAGCTATAGCCTTATAAAACATATTTCTGAATAGTAAGACTTGAAAATCAAAATGACTCCTTGATCCATGGGTTGCAGAATAGATGCTGTGTTAGCAGTCATGAAAACAACATAAAGGTCATTGTACACCTCCATTAGAGCTCTTAGGTGGTGAGATGCTTGTCAGTGAGCAGTGATATTCTAAAAAGAATCTTTTTTTCCTGAGCAGTAAGTCTCAACAGTGGGCTGAACCTTTTCAGTTAACCATGTTGTAAAAATGTGTGCTGTCTGTCATCCAGGATTTGTTGTTCCATTAATAGAACACAGAGTAGGTATAGCATAATTCTTAAAGGACCCAGGATTTCCAGAACGGTAAATCAGCACAGGCTTCAAAAAAGTAACCAACACATAAGCCCCTTACAAGAAAGTCATCCACTCCATCGAAGTCAGGCACGGACTACTCTCTAGCTTGAAAGTCCTGGAGGGAAACTTTTGTTTTTTTTTATACCATTAATGTACAATTACATGAACAGCACTATGGTTCCTAGATTCCCCCTATTATCAAGTCCCCCCGCCCCCCCCATTACAGTCACTGGCCAACAACATAGTAAGATGCTATAGAATCATTACTTGACTTCTCTGTATATAATGCCTTTCCTGTCCCCCCTATTACATTATTTTTGATAATCATAATGCCACTTTTTCCCCCTTATCCCTCCCTTCCCACCCACCCTCCCCAGTTCCTTTCCCTTTGGTAACTGTTGGTCCATTCTTGCATTCTGCTAGTATGCTGCTCTTTTGTTCCTTCAGTTTTGTTTTGTTTTTATAATCCACAGATGAGTGAAATTATTTGATACTTGTCTTTCCCCACCTGGCTTATTACCCTGAGGATAATACCCTCTGGCTACATCCAGGTTGTTGCAAGTGGTAGGATTTCTTTTCTTCCTATGGCTGAATAATATTAAATTGGGTATATGTAGCACATTTTCTTTATCCATTCATTTACTGATGGACACTTAGGTTGCTTCCATTTCTTGGCTATTGTAAATAGTGCTGCGATAAACAAAGGGTGCATATATGTTTTTCAAACTGGGCTGCTGCATTCTTATTGTAAATTCCTAGGAGTGGAATTCCAGGGTCAAATGCAATTTCTATTTTGAGTTTTTTGAGGAATCTCCATACTACTTTCCACAATGGTTGAACTACTTTACATTACCACTGGAAGTGTAGGAGGGTTCCCCTTTCTCCACATCCTCACCAACATTTGTGGTTGTTTGTCTTTTGGATGTCGGCCATACTAACTGGTGTGAGGTGATATCTCATTATGGTTTCAATTTGCATTTTGCTCATGATTAGCGAAGTGGAGCATCTTTTCATGTGCTTGTTGGCCATCTGAAATTCTTCTTTGGAGAAATGTCGGTTCAGCTCCTCTGCCCATTTTTTAATTGATTTGCTTTTTGTTAGTTGAGATGAATGAGTTCTTTATATAATTTGGATGTCAACCCCTTATTGGATATGTCATTTATATTCTCCCATATTGTAGCATGCCTTTTTGTTCTACTGATGGTATGCTTTGTTATACAGAAGCTTTTCAGTTCGATGTTGTCCCACTTGTTCATTTTTGCTTTTGTTAACCTTGCCTACGGAGATATGTTCATGAAGAAGTTGCTCATGTTTATGTCCAAGAAATTTTTGCCTATATGTTTTTCTAAGAGTTTTATGGTTTCATGACTTGCATTCAGGTCTTTGATGCATTTTGAGTTTACTTTTGTGTATGGGGTTAGACCATAATCCAGTTTTCTACTCTTACATGTAGCTGTCCAGTTTTGCAAACAACAGCTGTTGAAGAGGCTGTCATTTCCCGTTGTATATTCATGGCTTCTTTATTGGATATTAATTGACCATATATGCTTGGGTTTTTTTGTTCCACTGGTCTATGGGTCTGTTCTTGTGCCAGTATCAAATTGTCTTGACTACTATGGCTTTGTAGTAGAGTTTGACATCAGGGATCGTAACTCCCCCTGCTTTATTCTTCCTTCTCAGGATTGCTTTGGCTATTCAGGGTCTTCTGTTGTTCCATATTAATTTTAGAACTATTTGCCCCAGTTCATTCAAGAATGCTGTGAGTATTTTGATGGGGATTGCATTGAATCTGTAGCCTGCTTTAGGCACGATGGCCATTTTGACAATATTAATTCTTCCTAGTCAAGTGCATGGGATGGATTTCCATTTACTAGTGTCCTCTTTAATTTCTCTTAACATTGTCTTGTAGTTTTCAGAGTATAGGTCTTTCACTTCTTGGTTAGGTTTATTCCTATGTGTTTTATTGTTTTTGATGCAATTGTAAATGGAATTGTTTTCCTGATTTCTCTTTCTGCTAGTTCAGCATTAGTGTATAGGAATGCAACAGATTTCTGTGTATTAATTTTATATCCCACAACTTTGCTCAGTTCAGATATTAGTTCTAGTAGTTTTGGAGTGGATTCTTTAGGTTTTTTTTATGTACAATATCATGTCATCTGCATACAGGGACAGGTTGACATCTTCCTTGCCAATCTGGATGCCTTTTATTACTTTGTGTTGTCTGATTGCCGTGCCTTGGACCTCCAGAACCATGTTGAATAGAAGTGGGGATAGTGGGTATCCTTGTCTTGTTCCCGATATTAAAGGAAAAGCTTTCAGCTTCTCACTGTTAAGTATAATGTTTGCCGTGGTATGTCATATATGGCCTTTATTATGTTGAGGTACTTGCCCTCTATACACATTTTGTTGAGAGTTTTTATCATGAATGGATGTTGAATTTTGTTGAATGCTTTTTCAGCATCTATGGAGATGATCATGTGGATTTCGTCCTTCTTTTTGTTGATGTAGTGGATGATGTTCATGAATTTTCAAATGTTGTACCATTCTTGCATCTGTGGAATGAATCCCAGTAGATCATGATGGATGGTCTTTTTGATGTATTTTTTATCTCGGTTTGCTAATATTTTGTTGAGTATTTTTGCATCTATGTTCATCAGGGATATTGGTCTGTAATTTTCTTTTTTGGTGGTGTCTTTGCCTGATTTTGGTATTAGAGGGATGTTGGCCCTGTAGAATGAGTTTGGGAGTATTCCATCCTCTACTACATTTTGGAAAACTTTAAGGAGGATGGGTATTAGGTCTTCACTAAATGTCTGATAAAATTCAGCAGTGAAACCATCTGGTCCTGAGGTTTTCTTCTTAGGTAGTTTTTTGATTACCAATTCAATTTCTTTGCTGGTAATTGGTCTGTTCAGATTTTATGTTTCTTCCAGGGTCACCCTTGGAAGGTTGTATTTTTCTAGAAAGTTCTCTATTTCTTCTTGGTCATCTACTTTGTTACCATATAGATTTTCACAGTATTTTCTGATAATTCTTTGTATTTCTGTGGTGTCCACAGTGATTTTCCTTTGTCATTTCTGATTCTGTTTATGTGTATAGACTCTCTTTTTTTCTTGATAAGTCTTCTTAATAAAATAGATAAGCGGTTCATCTATTTTTTTATTTTCTTGAAGAACCAGCTCCTGCTTTCATTGATTCTTCCTATTGTTTTATTCTTCTCAATTTTATTCATTTCTGCTCTAATCTTTATTATGTCCCTCCTTCTACTGACTTTGAGCCTTATTTGTTCTTCCTTTTCTAGTTTCATTAATTGTGAGTTTAGTCTATTCATTTGGGATTGTTTTTCTTTCCTGAGGTAGGCCTGTATTGCAATATATTGCCCTCTTAGTACGGTGTTTGCTGCGTCCCACAGATTTTGTGTTGTGGAATTATTGTACTCATGTGTCTCCATATATTGCTTGATGTGTTTTTATTTGGTCATTGTTCCACTAATTATTTAGGAGCATGTTATTAACCCTAGATGTGTTTGTGGGCTTTTTTGTTTTCTTTGTGTAATTTATTTCTAGTTTCATACCTTTGTGATCTGAGGAGCTGGTTGGTACAATTTCAATCATTTTTAATTTAGTGAGATTCCTTTTGTGGCCTAGTATATGATCTATTCTTGAAAATGTTCCATTTGCACTGAGAAGAATATGCATCCTGTTGCTTTTGGATGGAGTGTTCTGTAGATGTCCATTAGGTCCATCTGTTCTAATACATTGTTCAGTGCCTCTGTCTCTACTTATTTTTCTCTCTGGTTGATCTGTCCTTTAAAGTGAGTGGTGTCTTGAAGCCTCCTAAAATGAATGCATTACATTCTATTTCCCCCTTTAATTCTGCTAGTATTTGTTTCACCTATGCAGGTGGTCCTGTGTTGGGTGCATGGGTATTTATAAGTTATATCCTCTTGTTGGACTGACCCCTTTATCATTATGTAATGTCCTTCTTTGTCTCTTGTGACTTCTTTGTTTTGAAGTCTAATTTTTCTGATACAAGTACTGCAACTTGTGCTTTTTTCTCCATTAGTTGTATGAACTATCTTTTTCCATCCCTTTACTTTCAGTCTGTGTATGACTTCGGGTTTGAAGTAAGTCTCTTATAGGCAGCATATAGATGGGTCTTATTTCTTTTTATCCTTTCAGTGACTCTATGTCTTTTGATTGTTGTATTCAGACCATTTACATTTAAGGTGATTATCGTCTGTTATGTACTTATTGCCATTGCTGGCTTTAGATTCATGGTTATCAAAGTTTCAAGGGTAATTCCCTTACTATCTAACAGTCTAATTTAACTCAATTTAACTGCTATTACAAACACAACCTAAAGGTTCTTCTTTTTTTCCCCCTTTTATTTCTCTTCCATTCTTTGTATGTTATGAATCATATTTTGTACTCTTTGTCTATCCCTTGGGTGACATATATTTAGCCTTAAGAATATTTCCATCTGTAGGTGTCTCTCCAAAATGCACTACAGAGGTGGTTTATGGGAGGTGAATTCTCTCAGCTTTTGCTTATCTGAAAATTGTTTAATCCCTCCTTCAAATTTAAATGATAACCTTGCTGGGTAGAGTATTCTTGGTTCGAGGCCTTGTTTTTCATTGCATTAAATCTATCATGCCACTCCCTTCTGCCCTGTAAGGTTTCTTCTGAGAAGTCTGATGTTGGCCTGATGCGTTTCCCTTTGTAGGGGGTCTTTTCTCTCTCTCTAGCTTCTTTTAAAGGTCTGTCTTTATCCTTGATCTTTGCCATTTTAATTATTATATGTCTTGATGCTGTCTTCCTTGGGTCCCTTGTGTTGGGAGATCTGTGTACCTCCATGGCCTGAGAGACTATCTCCTTCCCCAGATTTGGGAAGTTTTCAGCAGTTACCACCTCAATGACACTTTCTATCACTTTTTCTCTCTCTTCTTCTTCTGTTACCCCTCTAATGCAAAAATTGTTCTGTTTGGATTGGTCACACAGTTCTCTCAATAGTCTTTCATTCTTAGAGATTCTTTTTTCTCTCTGTGCCTCAGCTTCTTTGTATTCCTCTTCTCTAATTTGTATTCCATTTATCGTGTCCTCTACTACATCTAATCTGCTTTTAAATTCTTCCATTGTATGTTTCATTTCAGATATGGAATTTCTTAGTGATTGAATCTCCTTCTTAAATTGATTCCTGAGTTTTTGAATTTTTTCTGTACCTCCATAAGCATGTTTATGATTTTTATTTTCAACTTTCTTTCAGGCATATTGGTGAGTTCGGTTTCATTTTGCCCTTTTTCTGGGGGTTGTGAGATTTTGGTCTGAACCATATTCTTTTGATGTTTCATAATTCTATGTGGTGGCCACTAGTTCCCAGAAGCTCCAGTCTCTGGAGCCGCTCAGCGCCTAGAGTGAGGTTGGCAGTTGTAGGGGAGAGGAGCTGGTACCTGGGGGGAGGAAAGATTTGTTTCCTGATTCCCATCTGCAGTGCCTGTCTTCAGTGTCAGAGCTGGGCCAAGCACACAGGTGTCAGCCTCAGAGGCGGGTCCTCCCTCTCGCTGGCCTGATGCCAGCACAGTGACTGCTGGTTTGCGAACTGGTACCAGCAGGCTAGGAGGAAGGCGCAGCAGTCTGTGTATCACACTTGGGGGCCTCAGAGCTGAGTAGGCAGCTAGGGGGATGGAGCATCTGATGCTCCTGAAAGTTCCCAACTAGCTGGGCAGAGCATGCCCAGAAAAACCTTGCCCAGCTCTCCCCTCCCCCGTGCAGCATGCTCCTTGCAAACCACAGCCCTTCAGCAGGCCTCTCGCTTCTAGGGAGCCTCTCAGATCGCCCGCCTTGCCTCTGATACAGAGCAGCCAATGTGGATCCCCTCCTCCACAAATGGCCGGAATCTCATTCTCTGAAGCACTCCACCTGTCCGAGCTCCCGAACATACACAGCTCCACACAGTATAGGTTTCTGCTCACAAAGCAGATCTCCAGGGCTGGGTGTTCAGCAGTCCCAGGCCTCCACTCCCTCCCTGCTCCATTTCTCGTTCTCTAGCCGGTGAGCTGGGGTTGGGGAAGAGCTTCAGTCCTGCTGGATTAAGGCTTTCATATATTATCCTGTTTCATGAGGTCTGCTCTGTTCCTGAGGTCTGTATTCAGTCTGGTTCAGCCATCTTTCTTGTTGCTGTTTTAGGATTAGTTGTATCAATTAACTACAGTTTCCTGCTATTTGTGGTTTTTGGGAGGAGTTCTCCATCTCACCCCTCACACCGCCATCTTCCATCTGCCCCTAAAGGGCATCTTTTACCAATAAAAGGTTGTCTACATTGTAGCCACCTTCACTAATTTCCTTAGCTGGAGCTTCTGGATGACCTGCTGCAGTTTCTATGTCAGCAGTTGCTACTTAATTTCCTTCAAGTACTTTTCCTTTGATAAAAAGCTAACCATCATCTGGGTTTTCAGCTGGTGGAGGCTACTGTTCAGTACAAGAGGCCCAGCTTTTGGCCTATCTTAGCTATAAACATACCTTCTTCATTAAACTAGCTTTTGATTTAAAGTGTGGAACTATTCCTTTTGCTTGAACATTTATAGGCAATTGTAGGGTTAATTGGCCTAATTTCAATATTGCTGAGTCTCAGGGAATAGGAGATCTGAGGAGAGCGTGCAAGATGGAAGAATAACCTGTCAATGGAAGAGTTAGAACACACACATTTATTAAGTCACTATCTTATATGGGTGCATTTCATGGTGCTCCAAAACAAGTACAATAGTAACACCAAGATCACTGCCCACAAATCACAGATTACCATAAAAAATAATTATAATGAAAAACTTCGAAATATTGCAAAAACTGCCAGAATGTGACACAGACACAGTGAGCAAATGATTTTGTAAAAATGACACCAAGAGACTTGTTTCAAACAAGGTTGATACCAACCTTTAATCTGCAAAAAAAACGCAATTTCTGCAAAGTGCAATAAAGCAAAGAGCAATAAAACTAGATACGCCTGTAATGACTGTGCTGTGAAACTTCGGTGAAACATTTTTTCAAATACTTTCTTCCTTTCTAAATACTTATCTATGTATTTATTACACTGACAAATTCATGCTACAAGGTCTCCTGAGAGACTACTGAAAAAAACTTTTGCCATAAGAGGGTTCCAAGCCTTCTATGTTGATGTATTAAAAACCATTTTTCAAGTGTGTCCAATCAAAATAGAAATCAGGGTATTCCTAACCAGAGCCTGCAAGACCCTGAGAATATTAATATGGTATCCTATCAATGAAAATGGAAACAGATAAACAAATCCTCAAATTATTGGCTAAGTTACTTAAAAGTCCAAAGAAATTATGTTTTTATAAGAGTCAAGACTATTTCTTTGTACAAAGCATTACAATATAAGCATTTGAATAGTTATTATTTATAATTTACCTTAGCACTTGAAAATAAAGTATCCAAAGGCTATGTTCTCTCAGTTTCATTCCTATTACTTCCATGATAATGTTGACAAAACAAGTTTCTACATTTCTCTAGGTGAAAAATACAAGGCTGTTTAAAAACACAACCATCCCTTATCCTAGGGAATGCAAGTTGGTTCAATATACAAAAATCAATCAATAAAAAATATAGATCAAAACCCATTATCATCTCAATATATATATATAAAGCATTTGACAAATCTGCCATTGGAAAAATGATGCTGATAAGACTTGCTCAACACAGGGTTGCTACAAACTTTCAACTTGTAAAAAAAAAATCCAAGTACCTGCAGAAGCACAATAAAACAAGGTATGCCTGTAATGGACAACTAGGAAAGAAAAAGAAACAAAAGGCAGCCATATTGCAAAGTAACAAGTATAATCTGCCACGTGTATTTGCAGGTGGCAAAAATCATAAAATGCTGAATAATCCACTTAAACACTATTAGAGCTAATAAACAAGTTTAGCAGAGCTGCAAACAGATGCTCAATGTACAAAAATCAGTTCTACATCTGTACACCAAAAATGCATCATCTGAAAATGAAATTAAGACAATTCCACTTACAAATGCATCAAAAATAATTAACTATTAAGAAATAAATTTAAAGTGCAAGACTTATAAACTGAAAACTATAAAACAACAATAATTAAAGACAACCTACATAAGTTGAAAGACATCCCATTTTCATCAACTGAAAGACTTGATATTAAGATGGCAATATTCCCCAAAATGATAAACAGATTCAATACAACCCCTCTCAAAGTTCCAAATGCTTTTTTTACAGAAATGGACACACTGATCTCAAAATTCATATGGAGTAACAGGGGATCTCCCAAAGCCAAACAATCTCGAAAAGGAACAAAGGCAGAGGTTTCACAGTTCCCAATATAAAAACCTACTACAAAGTTAGAGTAATCAACACAATGTGGTTGGAAAATTATGGAAAAAAAGATAAACAGGACTTCATTAAAATCTAAAATTTGTACACCAGTGGATACTATCAAGAAAGTAAATAGGTAACACAAAGAATGGGAGAGATATTTGCAACCCACGTATCTGCTATGCGTAAAGTCTCCAGAATATATACAGACTTTCTAGAATTTAACAATAAAAAGACAACTCAATTTAAAACAGACTAAGGATTTGACTAGACAGTTTTCCAAAGATACACAAATGGCCAAATACATGAAAACATTCAGTATCATTAGTTATTATGGAAATGTACACCAAAATCATGATAAAATACCACTGCACACCCATTAGGATGCCTATTTAAAAAATAAATGAAAAATGTCAGCAGGGATGTAAAATTGTGCAGCTACTTTGTAAAGTTTGGCAGTTCCTCAAAATGTTAAACATGGTATTAACATCAATCCTACTCCTAGATATACACCCAAGAGAAATAAATACAAGTTCATACAAAAACCTGTGTATGAGTTAACAAAATATTAATAGTGTCTGAATTAATTAGTAAATATTATTTTTACTGATAAAACATATCCTCCTTTCCATTTTATGACATGGAAAAAGTGAAGAAACTAACACTGCCTTGATTACAACTCCACAGAAAATAAATGGAATATTAAAAGAACCTATTCTTTCTGACCTCCTACCCAATAAAAATAACAGAGGAGACTTACAGAACCAGTCTACAACCAAAATCAAATACAAAAATTTGATTCTAATTCTTCTAATTCTACGTATCAGTCAGCTTTCTGCTACTCTTAAATCTAAACTCTAAATACCCAAACCTAGGGAATTAAAGAAGCAAGTAAGGCAAATAAAACACATGCTGCAGAAGCAAGAAGGGAAATGTGACAACATCTGCATCAGCAAATTAAACTCCAAGCTACATTATCATTTATAATCAAGCAAGCAAGACACTATATAACTTTAACACAGGTTTTGAATGCAGCTCACATTCAAATGCTCAATTATATTTTCCAGGTCAGTGATTTATTACAAAGATAAAAAATTTACTGTAACACAAAACCACTTTAAATCATAGGGCAGGTCCCTGGGAAGGAGGAGCCCAATGCTAATCCCACTGTACACCATGCATGGCCATCTGCTATTGTCCCATTCCATTCTCAGAGCACAGGGTTATCCTGGTGCATACAAACACATGCACTACTAGAAAGTTAGGATACTACGGATGGGCAGGTGAGGCAAGACAGAGCCAAAGAGAGTCCACAGTTTGATTCACAACCAAGCCATTATCCCAGCTGCTACTGTTCCAGTAAACAATGATTTTCTAATAAAATGCATATCTAATATGCCAAAAGTAATGCAAAAGTAATATATTTCCTAGTATTCCTCTTTAATATTAAAATATTTAAGTACTACTTAAATATACAATTATAAATAATATTTTTGAAAACAATAATCTGCAAATGTAGTTACCAAAAGATGAAATCAGAATTCCCATATCGTTCCTTCCTTACACAGTGTCTGCTGAGATGGAGGTTACCATGGAGGAGGGATGGGGACAGTTGAATGGCATAAAGGGGCACAAAAATTCTCAATTATAAGGTAGGCTGGTAACAGGGATAGTAGTACAGCATGGAGAATATGATCAATGATTCTGTAACATCTCCCTATGTTGACAGATAGTAGCTGTACTAGTGCAGGGGAGGATTTAATAATACTGGTAACTCTTGAACCACTGTGTTGTGCACTTGAAACTAATGTAAGACTGTATATCAACTACAGTTCAATTAGAAAAGAGTAAGTGTCAACCACGAAGTAAACCAGGGTTAAGTGCTGTGCAAAATTAAGATCTCTCTCCAGGAATATGTGAAGTTCTACCTGAAAAGTTATACCTCAATATCCCATTGCAGATAAATCTGTAAAGTTTCTAACAGACCATCTTTAAATCCAGAGTAAAGAAAAGTTGAATTCTCTTTTTTAGTTTCCTTAAAAACAGGACAAGATGAGTATATTCACTGAAAACTTTCTCATTATGTAAATAAAAACTGGGAATAACTTTCCCAGAGACTAGGCAATTTGAGAGTTCATAATAGGAAAGATAAGGCAGTCATAGAGAGTGTTTTACCAAAAAATTTAAGAATCCATATTCCAAAATATTTGAAAAACAGAGGTGAAACTCCAGGCCTCCCACTCTGGAAATGAACACGTCACATTTCACTTACACTGCTCTCATGGCTTCAGATGTTACCCCTTTGACACCTGCCTACCAAATTTTCATTCCTCTTTCAAGATTCAGCTCCTAAAATATCAGACTCCTTTCACACAAGGTCAAATATAAAATTTCTTGTTCTTTTCTGCCCCGCCGTACACCATTTATAATTTATTTAACTCCCATGACTCAGACTTCAAGAGCAAAAACCATGTCTTACACATCTTTGTACACAGCACCATCCCAAAGTGCAGCAGAAGGTTGGGTGTTGAATGCACGAAGGAAGACAGTTGAGGAAGACTGGGAAGTCCACAAGAATATAATCTGTATAGTTATAAATGTACTCAATAAGGCAGTGGGGAATGGAGAAAGAGCAAAGAATATTTCACGGTATATAAATATGCACATTGCTTAGAAAGCTGGAAAATGTGTGGGTGGTGTTAGTCCCGAAAAGCAAAAAATAATTGAGTATATCAAAAGTAGTTGAGTGGCTCATAATCCATGCACATGATTAGAAAGAATTATACAGACAGACTTCTCTAATTTTTAGGACAGATCAGGGGAAACAGACAAAAAATAGAAATATGGATTTATAAAAAGACTACACTTGCAAACAAAGTAGGCTTACCAAAAAAAAAAAATTCAACAGACAACAAAAAGCTTTTAAAATTGTTTTCATAAACATATCAATCTGAAAAAAAAAAAGAAAGGGGGATTACTCCCTGATAGGATAAGACTAACTGTAAATCAACGATTAATGCATGGTTTAAATATCCTTAATTTTGATCATTTAAAGGGTGTCAGATGATCAGCTATGGAAGTACATTTTTCTGATAATATTCCTTTCTCTTAAAAAAGAAAAGCAGTTCCTGTGTGGTGACCTCCAATAAGTTCTTCACAATGGTATAAAGGGCATATCAAAGTGTGGGCAAAGGGTCTGTTTGTGTTTAGACAGAGGATCAAAGCCTACTTTTGCTACCCAGAAAACGAACTGAGATACGATATGAAGAAGAAGTTCCAACATCAACATACTCTGGAAGAGTCATTCCAGAAGATGATCATCAAAAAACGTCAACAAAGATCCTGGCGCTGTTGCAGTTGTAGCTGCATTTATTCCACTGGTTCCTGTAATTGCTATTGGAATGAAGAAGGAGATATCTAAGCTGGCCTGTGCATACAGTAAAACAACAAATTTGACTGGATCTATACTGTTGGAACTCAACCAAGAATTAGGAGAAGTGCAAGTTGCAGCGCTCCAAAATCTTGAGACTACAAACTATCTACTGTTAAAAGAACATATGGGATGTGAACGGTTCCCAGGAATGTGTTGTTTAAAATTGTCTGATTTTTCTCAAACTATTCAAATTCAGTTAGACAATATCCATCATATCATAGATAAGTTTTCACAAATGCTTAGGGTGCCTAACTGGTTTTCTTGGTGCCACTGGAGATGGCTGGTAATTGTAGGTCTGCTTTGGTTATGTAACTGTATTCCTATTATGTTAATGTGTGTGTGCAATTTAATTAGTAGTTTAAAACCTATACATGCTTAAGTTACTCTACAAAAAGATAAGTCAAAGAAATAACCAATCTTCCCATGTTTTCTTCCATCTGCTACCTCTATAGTTTTTTTTCTTCCTTCCCAATTACAACCCTTAAATGGAATTCGCGCCTCATATCGAATTTACCGAGTATCATAATTCTTTTAAGTGGTAAAGATACCTCAAGACAAATGCTGAGCATAAAACCCACAGGGCATAAATCTGCAAAGAAGTAAAAAGCTAACCTTTTCAAACAATATTGCCTCTCTCTCACCTACCAAATTTACATTTCCCTGTATGGCCCCGGAAGATGACTGGTTAGCCAGAGAAGGGTAAGATTCCTCAAGGGAGGAACAACCTAAGACAGGCACAGTCGCAGGGGGGCCATCAGGTGAGAAATTGGGGATCAACAGAGGTGAGGCTTAGAACCTCACCCCCCTTGTTTTGAGAGAAATCTTCTGCATCCGTGGATGTTTTGTTGCCCTTGTCTAGCTTGGATTAATACTTAACCTGTAGGCACACACCTGATCATCTACATTTGCTTTCTTACAGCACTAAACTATGTTTTCTTCCTTTATCTTGCATCTACCTACCACTTCATTTTATTAAAAATAATAATAATAAGAGAGAAATGTGGGATTCACATATAAATCAAGAATAAAAATAAAACGAATATTCATATTTGACCTGATTATTTATAGTTCATAATGCATGATCAAAACCAAAAGTTTCTGTGACGACTGCCCTTGTACTGTTCACCATGTAAGAACTTATTCACTATGTAAGAATTTGTACACCATGTAAGAACTTGTTCATTGTGCTTCAGAAGATCTGAGACTGATGAGAATTAGGCTTGGGATGGATTAATGATTGTCCATTGAGTCCCCTGTACAGAGTTTTATTGTTGTTAACTGTTAACAACCATTTGATCAATAAATATGGGAGATGCCCTCTCAAAAAAAAAAAAAAACATATCAATCTGACAGAGGTTTCTTACAATATACTACAAAGTCTTTTGGAGGCCTATTCAACATTTTATACTTTTATACTCATAAATGGGGTAGAGGGCATAAAACTGAAGAGACAGACTAATAGTCAAATCAAGTTTCAAAAAGATCCTCAAAAGATTAATTGGCTGAATTCAGCAAAGCAAAATTTAAGAAGAATAAATAATATGAACAATGTACATCCACTGTATGTAACACTTCAAAGGTTCCAAGATATTTTCATACACATTACATCATTAAAAAAAAAACCCTGAGGTTAGCTATTATCCCCTGTCTATACACAAAGAAACTGCCAAGGTTAAACAATTACAGTGAGTGGCCCAATATCACACCAGTTGAGGCCAAGAACATCAGTAACATTCTAATAATCCCTTCTACGATTACATACAAAATTCCAACTGAACAAGTAAAGTATGGAGGAATAGTGACTTTAGACAAATAACTGCCATCAGAAAAATTAACCAGGGCAGAGAAAAAGATGGTGGTGTGACTAGTGTGGCAGAAATCTCCTACCAAAACCACATGTATTTTGAAAATACAGCAATACAACCATTCCTAGAACAGTGACCAGAAGTAACAGTACACCAGCCAATCTACATCTGGGAGAAGTCAACATCTCACAGAAAGGGGTAAGATAAAATGCTGCAATCAGGTTGGACCTAAACACTCCCCCAACCCTAGTTCACCAGTGGGAGGAAAAGAATCAGAGCTGGGAGGGATGAGAAACACAGGACTGCTAAAAACCCAGCCCTAGAAATCTACCCTGGGAGCACGGACCCACATTACATGGTGCTCTGGAGATTGGAGGGGATGAAAGGCAGAGTATGAGACTAAGACCAAAAACAGGTTCCCACAACAGGCTGTCCTGGGACAAAAGAAAAGCAGGCACTTTAAGAGACCTCTTAATGGTGAGGGGGCTGTTAGGGAGGCAAGAGTTTGGGAGAAGGAACAGGTGGACAAAATAGTCCTCGCACACTCAGCCCAGCAGGCTGGGAACTTTCAGGAGCTTCAGGTGCCCTATGCCCCTGGTTGGCAACACAGCTGCAAGTGCAATAAGCAGCCTGCTGCTCCCTCCTCCCCACCAGCACCTACATGCAAACTGGTTGTCCCGCCATTGCAGCAGACAAGCCAGAGGGCAGCCCCACCTAAAGAAACTACAAAGCTTAATGCAGAGGCTTCTCCCTGCACGTGGCTAACAGGCCCAGACCCAGAGGCTGCTCACTGCGTGCTTCACCAGCACAGACAGTGAAGACAGATGCTGAGAACGGGAGTCACAAGGAAGCTTTGTTACAGTGGCAGAACCAGCGCCACTCACCTGCGACACACGCCATTGCCAATCCACCCATGGAAATTTTGGGGATTAACACAGAGGCCTCTCTCTGTACACAGTAAACCAGCAGAGACAGTGGACACAGACAAGGCAACCAGCAAGCAGGAAGAGACTCTGTCCCCCCAGCTGACACCTGCGCCACTCACAGCGATGACTAGCATAACTTCAGGACTTAAAAAGGCAGAAGAACCTTCTTCAATTCAAAATCCCTCAAACATCAGAAAGAGGGCACAATGAGACTGAAGTCACCAATCTTCCTGAAAAGTAATTTAATATAAAGGATATAAGCATGCTAATGGAGCTACAGAAAAATATTCAAGAGCTAAGAGATGACTCAGGAGGGAAATAACTAAAATGAAACAATGGAGGGATTTAAAATCAGATTAGGCAAGGTAGAGGAGGCACAGAATAGAACAGAAATCAGAGAATAAGAATACAAAGAAGCTAAGGCACTAGGAATTAAAGAATATTAAGAGAATTGTGTGACCAATCCAAACCGAACAATATTCACATTATAGGGGTACCAGAAGAAGAAGAGAGAGAAAACGGGATAGAAAGTGTCTCTGAAGAAGTAATTACTGAAAATTTCCCCAATCCAGGGAAGTTTAAAGATCTCCCAACACAGGGAACAAAGGAGGACAACACCAAGACATATAAAAATTAAAATGGCAATGATCAAGGACAAGGACAGAGTATTAAAAGCAGCCAGAGAGAGGAAAAAGGTCACCTACAAAGGAAAACCAATCAGGGTATCATCAGACTTCTCAGCAGAAATATTACAGGAAAGAAGTCAGTGGCATGACATATTCAGTGCAATGAAACAGAAGGGCCTAACACCAAGAATACACTACACAGCAATATTATCATTTAAATTTGCAGGAGGGATGAAACAATTCCCAGATAAACAAAACTTGAGGGAATTTACCTGCCACAAACCATCTCTACAGTGTACTTGAAAGGGACTGCTATAGATGGATGTGTGCCTAAGACTAAATAGCTGTCACGAGAGTAAAACCAAACTAAAGGAACTAGACCAACTAAATGCTAACCAAACACAAAACTAAACCACCTACCCACAAAGTCAGCCAAGGGATACACAAAGAGTACAGAATATGATACCTAACATATAAAGAGTGGAGGAGGAAGAAAAAGAAAGGAGAAAAAAAAGAATCATCTGACTGTGTTTATAACAGTGTAATAAGTGAGTTAAGGTAGACTGCAAGATAGTAAACAAGCTACCCTTGAACCTTTGGTAATAATAATGAATCCAAATCCAGCACTGGCAAAAACTACATATCTATTGATAATTACCCTAAATGCAAAATGGACTAACTGCACTAATCAAAAGACATAGAGTTACAAAATGGATTAAAAAAGCAAGACCCATCTATATTCTGCCTACAGGAGACTCACTTCAAACCCAAAGACATACACACAATAAAAGTGAAGGGATGGAAAAAGATATTTCATTCAAACAAGAGGGAGAAAAAAGCAGGTGTTGCAGTACTTGTATCAGACAAAATAGACTTCAAAACCAGGAAAGTAACAAGAGACAAGGACATTACCTAATGATAAAGGGGTCAGTCCAACAAGAAGATATAACCATTATAAATATCTATGCACCCAACAAAAAAGAACCTACATATGTGAAATAAATACTAACAGAATTAGAGAGGGAAAAAGAATGCAATGCATTCATTTTCGGAGACTTCAACACTCCACACACTCCAAAGGACAGAGTAACCACACAGAAAATAAGTAAGGAGACAGGCATTGAACAACACAGTATAACAGATGGACCTAACACACACCTATTGAACACTACCCAAAAAAAGCAAGATACACATCCTTCTCAAGTGCACATGGAACATTTTCCAGAATAGACAACATACTAGGCCACAAAAAGAGCCTCAGCAAATTCAAAAAGATGAAAATTGTACCAACCAACTTCTCAGATCACAAAGGTATGAAACTAGAAATAAACTGTACACAGAAAACAAAAATACTCAAAAACACATGGAGGGGGGAGAGCCAAGATGGCAGCATGAGTAGTTCAGTGGAAATCTCCTCCCAAAAACATATATACTTTTGAAAATGCAACAAATACAAATATTCCTAAAACAGAGACCAGTGGATACAGTACAATAGCCAGGCTACATCTACATCTGCAAGAACTCAGCATCTCACAAAGGGGGTAAGATACAAGCCATGGCCCGGTGGGACCCAAGTGACCCCCTCCCCAAGCTCCCTGGAGGGAAGAAAGGACTCGGAGCAGGGAGGGAGTGAAAGCCCAGGACTGCTAAACAACTAGCTCTAGTAATATGCACTGGGAGTGCAGACACACAGTGCACAGTGTGCTGGATATTAGAGAAATGGTAAAGCAAAACCTGCAAGCGGATCCCCGCAACTGGCTCCCCTGGGACAGAAGGAAAGCGAGTGCATTTTGAAAGTCTTAAACAGACAGGGACCTCACAGCTGGAAGAAATTGTTCCTGTACATTCAGCCCAGAAGCTGGGAATCCTGGGGAACTCTAGCACACCTAATGCCCCAGGCAGCAGCACAGCTCTGAAGCCCCTCATGGCGATAAGCGGCCTGCCAGTCGTTCCTATGGCTGCCGTGGACAACAACACACTGGCCCAGTAGTGGGAGAGCACAATCAAGCACCCGCATCTGGCAGCACCAACATGCACCGGCAGCGGCAGTGACAAAGGGGCCCGAGAGAGGCCCACGTACACTGGTGGTGGCACCAGTGGGGCCCGGGAGCAGCATGAGTGAGCCGGGGATGGTGGCAGCAGCCAAGCAGCCCAGGAGTGGCCCACGGAAGCCAGTGGCATTGGTAGCCATGCAGCCCGGGAGTGGTCCGCAAACGCTGAAGGTGGCAGCAGCCAAGCAGCCCATGTGAGCCATTGGAGGTGGCAGCATAGCGGCCCGGGAGCAACTGCATACCCAGCTGCCACTCAGAATCTCCTCCCTGCACACAGCCACCCAGGCCAGACCCAAAGGCTTCCGCCAGCACACAGCTGCCCAACAGGGGCACTGCTCTCACAGGAGAGCACACTCGGCATGCCTGCCACTCCCTGCAGGGCTCTACACTACCCTGACGGAGACTCCACCCACAGGAGCTTAGGGGATTACCGCTGAGGCTGCTCCAGGAGTGTGGGTAACTGACACAGGCAGCAGACAAGGGCAAGGGGACCAGCAAACAGGACAGTACTTTGTTCTCCCAGCTGCCACACACACTACCTGCCTACAGCTACCACTATCACCATGAAAAGGCAGAAGAATTTGGTCCACTCCAGAATTAACCAGACAACTCCAGACACAGGGCCTGGGGAGATAAACTACACCAATCTCCCTGAAAAAGAATTCAAAATAAAGGTCATAACCATGCTGATGGATCTGCAGAGAAATATGCAAATGTTAAATGATGAAGTTGGGAGGGAGAATACAGAAATAAAATGATCTCTGGAAGGACTTAAGAGCAGACTGGATGAGGTGCAAGAGGCCGTTAATGGAAAAGAAATCAGATAACAGGAACACAGTCAAGGTAAGGCAGAGAGAGATAAAAGGACCTACAGGAATGAAAGAATATTAAGAGAACTGTGTGTCCAATCCAAACGGAACAATATTCGCATTATAGAGGTACCAGAAGAAGAAGAGAGAGAAAAAGGGATAGAAAGTGTCTTTGAAGAAATAATTGCTGAAAACTACCCCAAACTAGGGGAGGATATAGTCACTCAGACCATGGAGGCCCACAGACCTCCCAACACAAGGGACCCAAGGAGGACAACACCAAAGCATATAATAATTAAAATGGCAAAGATGAAAGACAAATTCACAGTATTAAAAGCAGCCAGAGACAGAAAAAAAGGTCACCCACAAAGGAAAACCCATTAGGTTATAATCAACTTCTCAACGAAACCTTACAGGCCAGAAGAGAATGGCATGATATATTTAATGCAATGAAACAAAAGGGCCTTGAACTAAGAATACTATATCCAGCACGATTGTCATTTAAATATGAAGGAGGGATTAAACAATTCCCAGACAAGTAAAAGTTGAGGGGATTTGCCTCCCACAAACCACCTCTACAGGGTATTTTAGAGGGACTGCCCTAGATGGAGGCAATCCTATGGCTAAGTAGATGTCACCAGAGAAAATAACATCACACCAAAAGAAAGCAGACCAACCAAATACTAACTAAAGGCAAAAAATATATCAACTACCCACAAAAGCAGTCAAATGAAACATAAAAGAATACAGAATGAAACACCTAACATATAAAGAATGGAGGAGGAGGAATAAGAAGGGAGAGAAATAAAGAATCATCACACT
This sequence comes from Manis javanica, assembly GCF_040802235.1. Taxonomy (NCBI): domain Eukaryota; kingdom Metazoa; phylum Chordata; class Mammalia; order Pholidota; family Manidae; genus Manis; species Manis javanica. The sequence continues at coordinate 30,960,386 of NC_133170.1, read as the reverse complement.
GTGCTTATAATAGGTTAAAAAGCAAATAAGTTACACAGTTAAGATAATAAAGAAGCTAACCCTGAACCTTTGATAACCATGAATCTCAAGCCTGCAATGGCAGTAAGTACACATCTTTCAATAATCACCCTAAATGTAAATGGACTGAATGCACCAATCAAAAGACAGAGACTAACAGAATGGATAAAAAAGGAAGACCCATCTACAAGCTGCTTACAAGAGACTCACCTCAAACCCAAAGACATACACAGCCTACAAGTCAAGGGATGGAAAAAGATATTTCATGCAAACAATAGGGAGAAAAATCAGGTGAAGCAGTACTGGTATGAGACAAAATAGACTTCAAAACAAAGAAAGTAACAAGAGACAAAGAAGAACATTACATAATGATAAAGGGGTCAACCCAACAAGAGGATATAACCTTATAAATATATATGCATCCAATACAGGAGCACCAATATATGTGAAACAAATACTAACAGAATTAAAGGAGGAAATAGAATGCAATGCATTCGTTCTAGGAGACTTCAACACACTACTCACTCCAAAGGACAGAAACACCAGACAGAAAATAATTAAGGACACAGAGGCAATGAACAACACACTAGAACAGATGGACTTAACAGACATCGACAGAACTCTACACCCAAAAGCAGGAGGATACACATTCTTCTCAAGCGCACATGAAACATTCTCCAGAATAGACCACACATTAGGCCACAAAAAGACTGAAATTCTACCAACCAACTTCTCAGACCACAAAGGTATAAAACTACAAACAAATTATACTCAGAAACACATGGAGGCTTAACAACATACTTCTAAATAATCAATGGATTAATGACCAAATTAAAACAGAGATCAACCAGTATATGGAGACAAATGACAATGATAGCATGAAGCCCCAACTTCTGTGGGACACAGCGAAGGCAGTTCTAAGAGGAAAGTATATAGCAATCCAGGCCTATCTAAAGAGGAAGAACATTCCCAAATGAATAGCCTAAGTGACAATTATTGAAACTGGAAAAAGAAGAACAAATGAAGCCCAAAGTCAGCAGAAGGAGGGACATAATAATGATCAGAGCAGAAATAAATAAAATTGAGAAGAATAAAACAATAGAAAAAAATCAATGAAACCAAGAGCTGGTTCTTTGAAAAAATAAACAAAATAGGTAAGCCCCTAGCCAGACTTATTAAGAGAAAAAGAAGAATCTACACACATCAACGGAATCAGAAATGAGAAAGGAAAAATCATGATGGACACCACAGTAAGACAAAGAATTATTAGAGCATACTATGAAAATCTACATGCAAACAAATAGGATAACTTAAAAGAAATGGACACCTTTCTAGAATAATACAACCTTCCAAGACTGACCAAGGAAAAAATAGAAAATCTAAACAGACCAATTAGCACCAAAGAAATTGAATTGGTAATCAAAAAACTACTCAAGAACAAAACCCATGGCCCAGAGGGATTCACCGCTGAATTTTATTCAGACATATAGAGAAGACATAACACCCATTCTCCTTAAAGTTTTCCAAAAAATAGAAGAGAAGGGAATACTTCCAAACTCCTTCTATGAAGCCAGTATCACTATAATACCAAAACCAGGCAAAGACCCCATCAAAAAAGAAAATTACAGACCAATATCCCTGATGAACATAGATATAAAAATACTCAACAAAATATTAGCAAGCCAAATTCAAAAATACATTAAGAGGATCATCCACCATGATCAAGTGGGATTCATATCAGGGATGCAAGGATGGTACAATACTCAAAAATCCATCAACATCATACACCACATCAACAAAAAGAAGGACAGAAACCACATGAATGATCATTTCCATAGATGCTGAAAAAGCATTTGACAAAATTCAACATCCATTCATGATAAAAACTCTCAACAAAAGGGGTATAGAGGGCAAGTAGCTCAACATAATAAAGGCCATATATGATAAACCCAAAGCCAACATTATACTTAACAGCAAGAAGCTGAAAGCTTTTTCTCTACCATTGGGAACGAGACAGGGATACCCACTCTCCCCACTGTTATTCAATATAGTACTGGAGGTCCTAGCCACGGCAATCAGACAAAACAAAGGTATACAAGGCATCCAGATTGGTAAAGAGGAAGTCAAACTGCCACTATTTGCAGATGACATGATATTGTACATAAAAAGCCCTAAAGACTCCATTCCAAAATTACTAGAACTAATATCTGAAGTCAGCAAAGTAGCAGGATACAAAATTAATACACAAAAGTCTGTTGCTTTCCTATACACTAACGATGAAATCAGGAAAACAATTCCATTCACAATTGCATCAAAAAGAATAAAAAACCTAAGAATGAACCTAACCAAGGAAGTGAAAGACCTATATCCTGAAAACTACAAGACAAAGTTAAGAGAAATTAAAGAGGACACTAACAAATGGAAACTCATTCTATGCTCTTGGCTAGGAAGAATTAATATTGTCAAAATGGCCATCCTGCCTAAAGCAATCTACAGATTCAATGCAATCTCTATCAAAATACCAACAGCATTCTTCAATGAACAAGAACAAATAGTTCTAAAATTCACAAGGAACCACAAAGACCCTGAATTGCCAAGGAAATCTTGAGAAGGAAGAATAAAGCAGGGGGACTTACAATCCCCAACTTCAAGCTCTACTACAAAGCCACAGTAATCAAGACAATTTGGTACTGGCACAAGAACAGACCCATAGACCAATGGAACAGGCTAGAGAGCCCTCATATAAACCCAACCATATATGGTCAATTAATATATGATAAAGGAGCCATGGATATACAATGCGGAAATGACAATGTCTTCAACAACTGGTTTTGGCAAAACTGGACAGCTACATATAAGAAAATGAAACTGGATTACTGTCTAACACCATACATAAAAGCAAACTCAAAATGTATCAAAGATCTGAATGTAAGTCATGAAACCATAAAACTCTTAGAAAAAAACATAGGCAAAAATCTCTTGAATATAAACATGAGCAACTTTTTCATGAATATATCTCCACGGATAAAGGAAATAAAATCAAAAATGAACAAGTGGGACTATATCAAACTATAAAGCTTCTATACAGCAAAGAACACCATCTGTAGAACAAAAAGGCATCCTACAGTATGGGAGTATATGTTCATAATTGACATATCCAATAAGGAGTTGACATCCAAAATACATAAAGAGCTCAAGCACCCCAACAATCAAAAAGCAAATAACCCCATTAAAAACTGGGCAGAGTTGCTGAACAGACACTTCTCCAAAGAAGAAATTCAGATGGCCAGCAGGCACATGAAAAGATGCTCCACTTCACTAATCATCAGAGAAATGCAAATAAAAATCACAATGAGATATCACCTCCCACCAGTTAGGATGGTCAACATCAACAAAAGACAAACAACAATAAATGCTGGCGAGATGTGGAGAAAGGGGAACCCTCCTACACTGCTGGTGGGAATGTAAATTAGTTCAACCATTGTGGAAAGCAGTATGGAGGTTCTCCAAAAAACTCAAAATAGAAATATCATTTGACCCAGGAATTCCACTCCTAGGAATTTACCGTAAGAATGCAGGATCCCCATTTCAAAAAGACATATGCACCCCTATGTTTATCACAGCACTATTTACAATAGCCAAGAAATGGAAGCAACCTAAGTGTCCATCAGTAGATGAATAAAGAAAATGTGGTACATATACACAATGGAATATTATTCAGCTGTAAGATGAAAATAATTCTACCATTTGCAACATGGAGGGAGCTAGAGAGTATTTATGCTCAGTGAAGTAAGCCACGTGGAGAAAGACAAGTACCAAATGATTTTACTCATCTGGAATATAACAACAAAGTTAAAACTGAAGGAACAAAACAGCAGCAGACTCACAGAACCCAAGAATGGACTAACAGTTGCCAAAGGGAAAAGGACTGGGGTGGATGGGTGGGATGGGACAGATAAGGGAATTAAGGGGCATTATGATTAGCACACATAACGTGGGATACGGCACAGGGAAGGAAGTATAGCACAGAGAAGACAAGCAGTGACTCTACAGCCTCTTACTATGTTGATGGACAGTGACTGTAATGGAGTATGTGGTGGGGACTTGATAAGGCGGGGAATCTATTAACCATAATGTTGCTCACATTGCTGTATATCAGTGATACCTTAGTAAAGAAAAAAATTAACCAGGGCAAACAAGAACAACAGGTTGAACAGAAATATTTCACCTGGGAAAATAAAATGTGATGTCTGTCACACAGCAAGCTTCCAAAATCTAAAAATGCATCCTGCAGAAGAAAAATTCCACTAGTTCAATATGGTCCCAGCTTAACCTCAATCAGCAAATACTGTAAGTAGCCAAATTCCGGTTCAAGGAAAGAGGGTCATAACTGTCTATGTCATTCATTCATCATAATTGGACATATCTGACCAAAAGCTGAAAAACCCATTTGCCAGAGAAATTACAGGGCAAATTTAATCAAACAGACAGCTGCACTTTATCAAATTAGACTACATACCTATATCATACATTGTTTGAAAATGTACAGATGAACTTTCTAGGGAAAGGTGGTTCTCATTTTAGGATTATAAAACTGGTAGTAAATTTAAAATAAAATATAGGAAAAATTCTCTTTTAATTAAGATAGTGTAGATACAGATGGGTTCTTTCCTAAGCATTTATTACTAATATTCTAATTTATTGTTTATATATATAATTTATTTTTAATAATGAAAAAGGAAATGTATAAAGTACATAATAAACACCCATGTACCAACCATTAAATTTAACAAAAGTTAATCTATCTTGTTATTTTAAATACACAGTATTTTATTTATATGTATCTTATGAAGTATAATAAATTAAGCACACACATACCCATTACCCATCTCAAGATACTTATATATTCCTCCTTATCCTGTCTCCTTGCCATCCCTACCGCCAGAAAAAAATGACTTTGCTGAATACTTACCCTGAGTATTCCCTTGCCTTTAAACAAATAGAATATTATGTTCCACTCTGTGACAATACCACAATTTACTTCTCTCAGTGAATATGTGCATAGGTTTTCCTCAAGGTTGTTTTTTTTTTAACCCAAACAAGGTTACTACAAGCATTCCTACACATGTCCTGGAGTTCATTTAAGGTATATGTATCTGGGAGGGTATGCTAAATTTTATAAGTGCTTTCCAAAGTAGTTATACAAATTTAAAACCTAACAGCACTGTCTGAGAAATCCCATTGCAATATTTACTAACACCTGATAACTGACCTCTCTTCATTGCTAAGATAGTGTAAAATGGTAGGTATAAAATGGTTTCTTAATCTAGAGTTATTTTACCTTCCCAGGTAACAGTGAAGGTATGTAACTTCTCATATTTATCTTCCATGTGTATTACCTCTTATTGTATATATTTATTAGTACATATATAGGTTGGAAAAGTATAAACATATGCATCCTGATGGAACATATGAAGGCATGCATAAATACCAAAATCAAGTATTTTATCTCCAGGACAGAATGGAGGGGAATACCATCAAGACACATCAACTGTTCTGCATTTTTACTTCTTCAATTGAGTAATTCCAATACTTATTATGTTATTCTGTACATGTTTTTGTATCTTTGAAATAATTAAAATATAAAATATAAAGAGAGAGTAGAACACATGATCGACCAGCAAGAACTTGGTAAATAGAGCATCCACGACCTTTTATGAAAAAGTACTCAAAGGAACTCTTGGACCACCAAGAATTAAATAAAAACTTATACCTTGGGAACAGATAAGCTGTGATGCTATAAGACGCTAATGATAAACATTAAAGTCACTTAAACACAGAAATAAAGGCTAAACAATATGAATTACAATTATAGAAAAGGATGTTTTTCCCCCTCAGAAAGCAATACAGTGTAACTCTGAAAAGTATTATGGAATCAGCACAAGACAACCCCTTACCAACAAAAATCAGGAAGGGGGATTATAAATTAATTACTTTTCATAGAAGTAATCAATAGATGCAGCATCACTTTCTGTTAAATCAAGACACAGAAAACTAAACATATAGCAATTTATTTAAAAGCTATATATTTATTAAATAAATATATAGCTATTTATTAAAATATCTTTATTTAAAAGAGATTAGGAAAACTAGGCACAAATTATAAACTTTTCCCACTCCAGGAAACTGTTGTAATCAAGGATATTAACTTTCACTTTATTAAATCCAATGTTCAATTTTCATCTCAGTTTTCATCTTACTTAACTCATCAGCAGTATTTGACAAAGTTAATTGTTATTCTCTCTGAAACTTTAAATTGACTTGTGAGGCATCACTTTCCAATAGAAACAGTAACAAGATTATGTTTTGGAAGGAAGGGGAATTTGACAAAATGACAGTAAAGTTCATCTGGAAAAAGAAACAACTGAATAAAGTCAGAAATCCCTCCAAAATAAAGAAAATTAATTAAATGGAAAAACCCCTACAAAATATTAAAATGCATTATAAAGCTTTATCATTGAAAGAGTTTGGTACTGATACAAAATGAGAGGCCAATAAATACAAGAGACCATAATCCAAATACAGTATTATTTGCAGAATTTCAAATCAGAAGAGAAAGGGTAATTAAATACATATTACAACGATGACTGGCTGGCCACATATAAAAACATAAAGCTGAATCATCACAGCAATATATAAAACAATTTTTAGGTGTAAAGAGAAAAGAAACTTAGAAGTATTTGTGAATTATTACTAGCCCTGGCACACTTAAGGACTTTCTGAACATGACCTAAAATTAAGAGAACAGAAAGGAAAGAACTAGTAAATCTGACACAAGTTCTAAAATAAATACCATAAATGAAGTAAAAATATACAGCCATGGTACTCCTAGGTATTTACCCAAATGAGTCGAAAACTTCTACGTAAAACATGAGGAAAGAGGCCAATTTACTTACTAGGGAAAGAATTCCTATAAATCAATAAGAAAAATATAGAAAAGACATGAATATGTAGCTTGCAACACAAGGAAACCCTATGAAAAGATGTTCAGCATGCACTCAAATTTAAATAAAAACTAATCAAGTAAATAGGTACTGTTTAATTTATCTACAAGGTTAGTGGAAGTTTTAAAAGATTTGGTAACAAATATTTGATGAAAGTGGGCAGAAAAAGATTCCTAATTTAAACTAGCACAAGGGTTTTGGAGAACAATTTGTCATCAATCAATTTTTTTAGATACCTGAAATTATCAAATCATCAATAATGTGTTTATATCATTTGTTTTACCATTTTAACAAACATATAAACAAGAAAAAATCTATAAACATCTACTTATAAAGCTACAGGACATTATCACTTAATTAAATTATGGTATAAGTATGACACTGGAAGCCACACACACATTAAAAACAACTGAGTTAAAGCTACACATTAAAAGACATAAAAATGTTTATTTTTGAAGAAATAAAATGTATGATTCCAGTGATCTTAAAAAAAAGGGTATAACATACGTATCCTACATATGCAAGATATTTTGTAAAGAGGGTGCCAAAGAATTGTTGCATACGTTTTATGTATAATGTAGATTTTTTAATATATGATTATTATATATAATGTAGAACCACTTTAAAACATGTAAATGTATTCAACTCTTAAAATCTAAATAAATATTTAAACCACATATAAAAACATAAAGCGGAATCTCTATGGAGCCAAAGGATAGGGGGGAAGACTTCAATTTCACGTTATTTGCTTTTGTACTTCTTGAATTTGTTTCTTGAAGATAATTTTCACAATATTTAAACTGGATAATTTTTTTAAACCATACTGTCATTTCTTAGTGCTTTTCTTAAAATTCTGGTATAACTGATATTATATTACTTTCAGGTATATAACATAACAATTCAATATTTGTTTATATTGCCAATCACCATAATAAGTCCAGCTGACTCATCTGTTACCATACATAGGTAAAAAAATTTTCTCCTGTGATGAGAACTTTTAAGATCCATTTTCTTAGCAGCTTTCAAATATGCAATACAGTATTCTATACTATAGTTACCATGCTATACATTATATATCCTCAGGACTTATTTATTCTATAACTGGAAGTTTGTACCCTTTGGCCCCCTTCTTAGTGGTTTAAATATGTATTTAGATTTTAAGAGTTGAATACATTTACATTTTTTGAAAGTGGTTCTACATTATATATAATAATCATATATAAAAAAATCTACATTATACATAAAACGTTTCAGAGGCTGAACTTTTACAACGGCTGTACAACTCTCCCCTAAAGAATACTTAATATTTTCTACTAAAAAAATAACTGCTGGAATGTTAGAAGTCAGCAGCAACATTACATCAGGTAGGAATAACCCAGTCTTGACAGTAAGACATTACTGTATACACAGTCAAGGAAAAAAGAAAAAAAAATACTCAAGTTCTAACATGTTTTTTGCAAAGCTAAAGTGTTGCAAAGTCCCCCATTTGCAACACAGGGGCAGTTTCTTAAAGGTAAACATAGCCTAACCACATATACAGCCATGGCACTCCTAGGTATTTACCCAAATGAGTCAAAAACTTAAAAAAACCTGCATATGAATGTTTACAGCAGCTTTATTCACAACTGAAAAAATTGGAGGCAACCAAGATGTCTTTCAAAGGTAATTACGTAAACTCTGGTACATCCAGACTATGGAAATTTATTCAGTGATGAAACAGAGTAGGCTATCAAGCCTCAAAATGAAATGGAGGAATTTTAACTGAATATAGTAAATGAAAGAAGCAAGTGTGAAAAGGATATATACTGTATGATTCCAGCTACATGACATTCTGGAAAATGCACAGAGGAAATAAAAAGATCAGTAGTAGCAGGAGTTGGGGGAGGGATAAATGGATAGAGCACAGGGGATGTTTAGAGCAGTGAAACTAGTCTGCATGATACTGTAATGGTGGATCCATGTCATTATAAATTTGGCAAAACCGACAGAATGTACAACAAAAAGAGTGAAATCTTATTTAAATTATGGACTTTGGTTAATAATAATGTACAAAATATTGGTTCATTAATTTTAACAAATTACCATACCAATGTAAGATGTTAATAACAGAAGAAACTGAGGGCAAGAAGAAGGGAATACATGGGAATTGACTTTCTATTCAATTTCTCTGTAAACCTAAAACTGCACTAAAAAATAAAGTCTACCAATTTAGCAACAACAAAAAGCAATTTGGAGGATCTCAAAGATCACAGGGAAGGGAAGAGTCCAGGGAAAGGAGCTAAGTTGGCAGTTACAGTTAAGGTGAGGCAAAATTAAGTGATGGGATCTGAGCAGGATCCAGCGGGGCAAGCTCAGACGCCAGGTGCACTTGCTCCTCCTGGTAAGCTCAGAGTGATCTACTTGTTTTGTCTTCTCCAAGCTCATGCATTCTACAATTCTTGGTAACTGGAATGTTTATTTCTTCAGGCTCAAAAACAATCAATAGAAGAGGAACCGAAATAAGTAACTCATTTTGTGTCAAGATTAACCTGAGAAAACCGTGTAGACTGTTCACTGGACTGCTTCTCTCAATCAGTCCTCTAGTTTTAAAAGCTCCCCAGATGAAACCTGGAATCCAGAATCTTCTCAGAATAAGAGGGGAAAATTCTGATATAGCAGCAAACAATAAGAGTCTCAAACTTTGGAAAGAGCCAAAACGACAAAAGCTAGAAACTTCAGAGCTTTGTCCACAAAGGTGTGATAACTTAATTAATTCAGAAATTCCAAGTATTTCCACCAGAGTTCCAGAATAGTGAAAAATCTTGGGATTCATCTGACTTAAGAAAAATCTTTAATTACATCTGGGTCACCTCAATGTTCTTTACACAATCAAGTCCTAGGTCTTTTCACTCATGTGTTCACATGATGTGTGGCTCCCATCAGTGTGAAATGGAAGGATGACCTGTTCTGTGGGGAAGACAATGTGAAAGGAGCCACAAGCAGGGAAGAGCCAGAGAAATGCCGCCACAAAACCAGTCAGTGGAAGGCCCTTCCCTGGAGGCCTCCACCAGATCCTGATGCTACAGACCTGAGAAGCCTGGGATCTGCGTCTCTCAGGAGCTAAAGATCTCTCTTGCTGAGATCCCTCCTGTCATCAAGCTGTCCAAGGTCTCTGCAATGCCTTTTTGCTTGCCACCATCCTCCTTCCCAGGAAGCTCCACGCTCCAGCCAGCTCCCCCACTGGCTCCCTGCCATGGCCAACCTCTTGGTTTTCACCTTGGTCGTATCCATCAGTATCACATATGCCATAGCCCTCACCTGGTTCTTTGGCCAAATCCTTTGTGACATTTGGCTGTCTTCTGGCATCATGTGCTACACTGCATGGCCTCCAACTGTATCTCTGTGCAACTGCCCTGAACAGCTGAGCCATCACCAATGCCCTGTAGTATAACAAAGGCCAGATATGCTGCCTCCATAGTAACCACTGTATGGGCCGCCTTCATCTGTATCTCCATTCTGTTGCTCTTCTCCCAGGTCTCCTACATCAGCTACTCCACATATGGTGCCTTCCACATCTTGTCTGTGCTGCTCATCACCTTCTGAACGGCCTCCTGACACCACCATCATTTCAGCACAGCCCATTCATTGTCATTCACTCTATGCCCTCAACCCCATTCTCCATGAGGAGTGCTCAAATTCAACCAGCTCCCCTCTGTTTGTCAATCACAGGAAAATCCAGCTTACTAACAGTATACTGAAGCAAGGGAATATTTGCACCTCAATTAAGGAATGCCATAATAAAAAATTGTTATAGCTCTTTTGAGAACCTTAAACTGTCTCTAAACTTACTGTGTTCACTTTATTTTATCCTATGGATCTAAAAATTGAAGCTACTTCTATTTTATCAGCAAACAATGGTCCAGGAGATTCACAAATGTTGATTCTGATCACGTTAGTGCAGTAACTTTTACAACAAAGTAAGTAGAACATAATGGCTCTAAGCACTAAAAAATGACAAGTATAGAGGTAATTATCTTAAAAGAAGCAGGAATAATCTAAACCAGTTTTGAAAGTAGCTATGTTATCTATCTGATAACTGTTTTAAGACAAATCAAAGTCTGTAACATGACAAATGAGTGAGGCTGTGTAGTGTACTTGAATGAGCTCAGTTAGTGGCCCTCTACCTTCTCCTGCAAAAAATAAAGAGACTAGACTTGTATGATGTCTACAGTGTCAAAAGCTTCAACACATATTACCATCTAATCCTTCCAATGAGGAAGTTGTTGTAATGGGAAAAGCTGCATTCTGGAGTAAGATCAACCTTATGTCAAAATCTGAAGCTAACACTTTTTAGCTAAAGACTTATACAAATGAACCTCTCTCTTATCATATATGTCTGGGTTTGGTTTGTTTGTTTTAGATTTGTTTTTGTTTTGGGGGCAGGAATAAGGAAGCATGGGAGACAGGATACCAAAGTGTAAAAGTGTTTTATTAGTGGGTACAGAACTAATCTAATGAATCACCACTAACATTTTTTTATTTCTCTTATGAAATGGGAAAAGCTAGTTCGGAGTCCATTTCATGAAGTTAAGAGTATATTTTTTGAAAGTTTTGGTTTAGCTATGTCCTCTAAAGACCTATATTATATGTAGATACAGATGAATGTTATAGTGTATTACATGTAGAATATAACTTTATGTATGTAAAATATATTACCACAGCCTAAAAATTTAGCCACTGATTGTGACAGAGCAATCATGATCTAAAAGCTACTGCCAAAAGTGGCAAGCATTAAGTGTCACTATTCTATTTTTACAAACTATGGTTACTTCAGAATAATAAGCTGTTAATTCTAACTTCAAATCTCCAGTTGCAGTTATTAAAAACTTTCTTTAAAATGTTATTCTACTTAAAAATAAGACATGCATTACTTCCAAACAGCCTCTGGGTTCTAGCCAATATACTTATTACTTGGCAAAATCCACCATTACAAATGCATATCCTTTCACCCAGTAATTCTACTTCAAGGAATTTACCTAAAAATATACTTCACATATGGATAAACTATATTATGTACAACTTTTTTGGCAGCATTTTATATAAAAGCAGAAATTTTAAGCAAATTAAACAGCCATCGGTAGAAACCTTATTATAAAAAATGCAGTACAATGGAATTGGTAACAATGAATTAACCCTTGGTAGGAGTTTCAAAAAATATTAACACAAGGAAAGGAAGAGTAATAAGGATTGGTAAAATTTGTGTTGAAAGAGACATTTTTGCTTTATGTGGAACATAACATTTATAAAATGTTTCTTAAAGAATATAACAGGTAAACAGGAAAAAAAAGAATACATAATTTCTTGTATATCTGTAGACTGTTTCTGGAAGACTATATAAAGAACAGGAAGAGAAGTGAGTAGTTGCAGGGGAAAGGGTGAGAAGAATGTATGTATTTTATATATATGTATAAATATTTTAAATAATAAAATGGCATCTACTAACAAGCTATAGTAAACTGATATTTGGAGTCATCAAATTTTTACATTTACTTATAGAAAACAAATGAAAACCAAACTCATGTAATGTAGGGCATGGTCCTCTGTACATACGAGAGAAGCTGCATTTGAGGTTTTGTAAAGAGAGTTTTATTCCTTAACTATTGTTAGAGGTTAAAAATCAATTTTTTTTCTGAGAAATCAGGAAAACAATTCCATTTACAATTGCATCAAAAAGAATAAAATACCTAAGAATAAACCTAACCAAGGAGGTGAAAGACCTGTGCTCTGAACACTCTAAGACACTTATCAGAGAAACTGAAGGAGACACAAATGTAAATCAATCCCATCCTCATGGATAAGAAGAATTAATAGTCAAAATGGCCATCCTGCCCAAAGCAATTTACAGATTCAATGCAATCCCTATCAAAGTACCAATAATATTTTTCATTGAAGTAGAGAAAATAATCCTAAAATTCATATGGAGCCACAAAAACCCCAAATAGCAAAAGCAATCCTGAGAAAGAGGAACAAAGCTGGGGGAATAATGCTCCCTGACTTCAAGTTATACTACAAAGATAGAGTAATCAAAATGATGTGGTACAGGCACAAGAACAGTCCCAGAGATCAACAGAACAGAAAAGAGAGCCCAGATACAAACCCACACATATATGATCAATTAATATATGATAAAGGAACCATGAATATACAATGGGGAAAAGACAGCCTCTTCAATAACTGGTATTGGAAAAACTGGACAGCCATACCAGAGAATGAAACCAGATTACTGTCTAACTCCATACACAAAAGTAAACTCAAAATGGATCAAAGACCTTAATGTAAGTCATGAAACCATAAAAATCCTACAAAAAAACATAGGCAAAAATCTCTTGAACATAAATATGAGCAATGTTTTCCTATCATATCTCCTCAGGAAAGAAAGTAAAAAATGAACAAGTGGGACTACATCAAACTAATAAGCTTCTATACAGCAAAGGAGACCATCAGCAGAACAAAAAGGCAACCTACAGTATGGGAGAATATATTCATAAACAATAAGGGATTAGCATCCAAAATATATAAAGAACTCATGCCTCAACACCAAAAAAACAAATAACCCAATTAAAAAATGGGTGCAAGACCTCAACAGACATTTTTCCAAAGAAGAAATACAGATGGCCAACAGGCACGTAAAAAAATGCTCTTCATCACTAATCATTAGAGAGATGCAAATCAAAACCACAATAAAATATCACCTCATGCCAGTCAGAATGGCCACTATCCAAAAGACAAGAAATAACAAGTGTTGGTGAGAGCGTGGAAAAATGGGAACCCTCCTACCCTGTTGGTGGAAATGTAAACTGGTGCAGCTACTGCAGAAAGCAGAACGGAGGTTCCTCAAAAAACTAAAAATAGGAATACCATTTGATCCAGTAATTCCACTTCTAAGAATTTATCTGAACAAAATCACTTATTCGAAAAGATATATGCACCTCTATGTTTATCACCTCATTATTTACAATAGCGAAGTTATGGAAGCAACCTAAATGTCACCAATAGATGAATGATAAGGAATATACACACAATGGACTATTACTCAGCCACTTGGGTAAAAAAAAAAAAGGAAATCCTGCCATTTGCAGCAATATAGAAGGTATCATGCTAAGCAAAATAAGCCAGGTAGAGAAAGACAAATACCATGAGATTTCACTTATATGTAGAATATAAAAACAAAACAAAAGGAACAAAACAACAGTAGATTCACAGACATTGAGAAGTGATAGGTGATTACCATGGGGAAAGGGTGGAGGTGGGGAAGGCAAGGGGGATAAAGGGGCACAAAAATTCTCAATCATAAGTTGGTCATACGGATGGTAGCTAATGATTCTGTAACCTTGTCCTATGTTGACAGATAGTAACTGTACTAGTTGGGGGGTGAGGATTTAATAATATGAGTAACTGTTAAACGACTGTGTTGTATACTTGAAACAAAGATAAGAAGGAATATCAATGATACTTCAATTTTAAAAAATGGAAAAAATAAGTAACTAAAATAAAAAACAAAAACAAATAAATTGGGGCAATATCAAATACTTTTCATTCTATCTCCTCAATGGAGATGAACAATAAATACAAGTGTCTATTACAACTGTTGTCTCAAAGGTACCCCCTTAATTAAACTAAAAAAGAGGGAGGACAACTATTAATGCTTTACTTATTTATTCTAGAATTAGAATTTATTTATTCTAGAATTCTAGAATCCAATTATGATTAAGGTAAAAGAGCAAGGAAGTCCTTTCTTTCCCTGACACATGTACATTACATGCTAACTATAATAGCATGTTTTTCTACTCAAAATTGTAGTCTTTTAATAGATGGAGTTGCAAACACCCTAAGTCCATGTACTAAACTAAAATTCATGCCATTACAGTTTCAATGCAAGACAGAAGATCAGAAGAGGCAGAAGAATGTCAAGGCAACCACTTTGGCAACCAAAAAGGCACTTTTCAAACAGCAGCATGAAAAATACTACTGAAGATATTAATAGTGTTTTCTTTAAAATTTTAAAAACTGAATATGCAGCGCAGTTTTAACAATCTACCTATTGCAGTAAGAGTTTCAATTAATAATTGCAGAAACATAAACAGAGGAATGAGAAAGACCCTTTGATGGCAATGTAGTGATAGCTTGGTGATAGGAATGTGGGACAAGTTGTGGGACACTAAGCTCAAGAACACCTGCATCGTACCTTCTTCTGGAGAACGTTAACCTTCCGCTCCTTCACATCCAGCATGTCCTTGAGGTCATGTATCTCTCCAGCTTGCGTCCCCTTCTCCTCAGCCATGTCCTGAATTTGTTTTGTCTTCTTATTCAGCATGGTTTCTTTCTCTTCCAAACGCAATCGGAGAGCATCCACCTAAGAATGTAAGATTTTTACAAATAATTAAAAAGGAACAGAATTACTTCCAAACAGGTATGTACCAGTTGTTTAAATTACACTACTACAGTAAATGTTCATTAGAATTAAATAAAATGGCACTCTAAATATAATTATTATTTTAGAAATTAAGCCTTAAAACTTTATGAGCACTTTTATAATAAAAATAGAATTTGTATCAGTGAAATTTACCATGCTATCAGGATAAGTAGACCTGACCCAAGGGGACAATTGGAGAATTATTATTAAGAGGATGAGTTTTGCTACTTCTATAAAAGTAGTGTAATCCACAACTATATTACTCAAACTTTATGTGCATTAGAATCACTTGGCTCATATACACAGATTGCCAGGCACAGCCCCAGTTTCTGATTCAGTAGGTTTGCGCTCAAGAATTAGTCTAAGTCCCCAAGGATGCTACACTGCTTCAGAAAATCTAAAAAAGTTAGAAAGAAAACCACAAATATCACTAAGCATTACCCTTGCTGTATTGGATAATACAGTCTAGCTGTAGAACATAATGTCTCTGCACAGACAATCCCATAATGCACTTAGATAGCTGTGCAAGGCAAAGCAAAAAGCCCCAGACAAGTCAGCTCAAGTCTGGGATCCAGTTACCTTTATTCTCAAAGTTTCACAGCTCTCATTAGATGTAACTTTAACTAGATTCTAATGATATGTATTTTTAAATCCATTCACTGAAAATTTCATCAAGCATACTCACCACCAAATTTTCTCTTTTTTTTTTCTTTTCTGCTTATGATTTATAATTCAGCAAATAGTAACGCATTTGACCACAGGAAAACAGGGAGGTGGATTTCTTTTATCTTAAGACACTCTTGTTCAATAAAAATATAATGTAAATCATACATGCAAAACACACGTGAAATTTTAAATTTTCTAGCAGCCACATTAAAAAATAAAATAGAAACGGGTAAAATTAATTTTACTAATACATTTTAGTCTATCTACAATATTGTTGTTTCAAACATATAATCCATATTAAAAATATTAAGCTATTTTACATTTTTGTTTCATACTAAATCTTCAAAGTCTAATGTATATTGTAATTTATATCTCAATTCGGACTAGCCATAGTACTTTCAAGTGCTCAGAAGCCACATGTGAATGGTAACTACCACACTGACAGTATTCATCTAAGGTATTCTAAGGTATCAAATATGTTGCTATAAAACATCTTTAACTTTAAACTTGTCCTATATTATTTTTTTCTATCTGTGGATTAAACCTTCCCCCCATACACACACACAACCAGGTAATATGAGTAATGACTCAGATCTTGAGTACACCAAAACTCTAAGAAAGATGTACTAGTATGTCTAAACTATGAGGTATCAGAGAACCATATGTATGGTGGTATACTGCTCAGTAAGTATTATGGAAAATTTCCTAGGAGACTGGTCTCATTTGAGATTGCTACAGTTAAATCATTATGTACTTACAAATTATGCTGGACTATGCTGAAAGGGAAAAACACATCAATAAACCAGATTTCATAACACCAAACTACATTTCTACCAACTAGTTCAATATCACCAGTTTCAACAATGCAGAAATTGGAAAAATAACCTTTTTAGGTCTTATTTATAATTCTTCACCAAAAATCTACTATGCCCCCTCATTAAATACTTTTCTACCTCCAATTTTCCTCTATTCTACTTCAATAAATGATATATGGTTAACCTTATTATATTCTCAAAAGGTCCATAAAAGAACTTTCAAATTCTGAAAATCTCATTTTTGAAACATTATTCTTCTCTTCCTTCTACGCCTACTAAACCTACTCTTTGTGCATTAACATGATCTCTGATTCATCATCCCTATCTTTTTTGTTATTCATCGCTTTTCTGGTTTTACTTGTTTTTCTCCCAGTCTGGGCAATCATTTCAAACACAGCCTCTCATGATCTCCTTTTTTTTCTGTCATTTTTTTTTTATAAGGTTTTTATTTTATAAACCTTTACTTTAATATATAAAAGTTTTTTTCATTCTGCCCTCAGACTTCTGAACTTTCCTGCATAAGGTCATGTATATGCTTGCCAACCATATGCATAGTACATTTAAAATCCTCACAATTCTATTCTCAAGCATCATTATTTGCTTCCTTTGTATTCTTCCCTGTGGAAAATGTCGCTCTCCCATGACAGCCTCGGACACTGGGACTTAGAGAGGAAGACACGCCCAAGATCTCACAGCTGTAAGTGGGAAGAACAGGGATTTAAGTGGTCTGTCACCAGATCCTACGACCTTAACCAGTAATTCTGTAATACTCCTTCCCTAAGAGCTAAACAAAAAAGATTATATATATATATGATGTCTTACACATAAAATTCTAGAAAATGCAAAGTAATTATAATAATAGAGAACAGATAACGGGTTTCCTGGGAATGAGGGAAGAAGTGGAGAGTAGTGAAGAACAGCAGAAACAAACAGGTGAATGGGATTACAAAGAGATACAAGAAAACTTTGGGGACAATATTCAGTATCTTGACTATGGTTTTGATTTCACATATGTGTCAAAACTTCCAAATTATACAGTTTAATATATGCAGTTTATGTCAATAAATTTTTAAAGCAAAATTAGAAAACATGGTATTGATACCGGAATAGATCCTTATAATAGAAATTCGGAGCCCAGCTACAGACCCACACATACAGGGACCCATACATATACCAAACAGAGGTGACACTGTAATCAGAAGAAAAGTATAGTGTATTCAATAAACTTTTAGACAACTGGCTAATCATACTGATGGAGGAGGGAGATCCCCAACTCTTATCATACACAGAAATGAATTCTGAGTGAATTAAAGATTTGTATATGAAAAGCAATCTCTAAAATTCTAGAAAGAAATACAGGAAAATACTTTTAAGAAATTCAGGCATGGAAGAATTTTTTCCTTTTTAAGACACAGAAAGGATAAAGTATAAAGAAAAAAATACTGGAAAATACATGGTAAAATTTAAAGCTTATGCACACATTTAAAGTATCTATTATACTCTCTGTATTTTTGCACCTGAAATAGTTGTTAATAAAAATACTAAGGAAAACAGAGGTGTATTTATACCTGCTTTTAAAAATGTAGATATTTTGTGAACTGCCCAAAGTTAAATATGACCGAGTATTAAACATGGATTTTCAAAATTTATGACCATTTACAATTTCTCCAAAAAATTTAAATACTTAGGTATTAATTTAACAAAACATGTATGGATCTGTATGCTAAAACTGTCAAACAGCTAATGAAAGAAATCAAAGATTATCTAAATCAGTTCTTTCCTGAACACTGTATGAAATGTAAACCTGACATGGGTCAAGATACCCAGCTCACTTAAAATCCTCCTCAAGGTTAAGGAAAAAGAAAAAACTATTTAGCAATGATACAAAATGTGTATTGCTGACAAACAGTAGAACTAAGTAAGTCAAGCCCAGTGAGTCCAAGACTAAAAATGTCTAGCTTTGATGCCTAATTTCAGCACTAATGACCTCAGAAGAAGAATTAAAGTTCAATGCAAAACAAAGATGAAATCCATTACCACTAATTTCTCCAGTGGTCCTTTCTAAAGTACAAGATGACCAAGTCTTTAAGTTTCTCTTGGTTTTCCTTCATCTAGCTATTAAAATCAGAAACACTCCACCATGCAAAGAAGAAAAAAGGTCCAGAAGAGATATGTCAGAAGAGATATTGATTCAACTGGGGGAAAGGACTGCCACCACACAGCAAAGACCTTTGCAGAATATGAAATTCAACAACCAGGCTGCTCAAGATGCCAAAAGAGTCCAGTGACCCGTATCCACTTGGCATTCAGACAGAGCTCAAGCTGACCTGAGTGGCTATTAATCCTATTTGACAGTATCAGATTTGGTTCCTATTAGGTGAATCTATTACAGAGCATCAGTCACAGTGAATCAAGAGGGTGCTTACTGAGTTCAATGACCCTTCTGCACAACTGAAGAAGTCAAAGTCTTAAAAAAGTACATATGTCAGAAATTTTAAAAATAAATAAATCACACACCAAATCATTTGCACCTAATTTCTACATTCTAATTTGTATTTTGTATACTATATATTCCACCTTGATATGTAACTATATATTCAAATATATCAACAAAAAACTAAGCAACTCATCCAAAAACAGTTTACCCAATATCCTCAAAAGGCACTATTAAATGTTTATTATAAGGGTAAAAAGCCCAGACACTTGTCTATTAGTTCTTCTCAGCATTAATTTCAGAAAAATGAAAGGCTTTCCAAGTGTGGATCAAGAATCAAGAAGCAGGACAACATCCCTCATTACTTCTGAATGTTTCTTACTCTGATGGTACCAATGTCTCATAGGACGATAACTATATTGCTACTTTCAGGTTAGATTCCTGACTCAGTTACATGACCCAGAAACATGCCAGTGCTAACCAGTCATAAATCCCTATATGCCATTTTCAGGGAACATTAAGTATGAGACCCACGGGACTTAGTGACAGAAAAAGGTAAAGAATGAAACCTCTTGTTATAAACATACAAACCTTTCATGTAAGAGTAGCTGGAAATGCAGGCTTTGATATTTTTAAAAAAAGATTTCATATCACAAATATTAGGCATAGAAATTACCCAAGCCTATGCTCAAATCACTAAATGATCTTTTCTTTACTAAGTATTCAATTCAAATCACCTGTGTACACTTTTTCTTTGTCTGCTTTTTCATGCACTGCAAAATTTAAATGTTCTGGTCTAGAGATCTGAGGGAAAAACCACCATGAAAACCACTTTGCTACTCCTAGGTTAACTGCTCTGATGCTACACTGATCCTTCGCAGTTTGGAGTGAACTGAGTTCACGGAATAATTTTGTGTGAGGTCCCTATTTTGCAAACCACAGAAAACATATTCAGGAAAGCCCCTCAGAGACTTTCTGATCACAAAATCATTCATTATTTTAACCTTTGTTAAAGCCTATCTTAACCTTTGTTTCATATCAATAAACAGATCTGCATAAAAACAATGCCTGGTGCCCCGAACTCCTCTTGGCTTTTCCTGAGTGACTCACTCCCTTTCTAACTCTGTGACCACACCTTCTGTTTTCTTCACTGGCTCCTCTTGTCATTTCCTCCTCTTCCCGTCTTGCTTTACACACTTACTCTAGAGAAATCAATTCAGTCCTAAGACTTTAACTACCTCTTTCATACTGACAGCTTCCAAATCTTTCTTCCTAGCTGCAACCAGTTCTAAAAACCTGAGATTCTCACAAAATTATCTACTTAAACCAGATCTTCCACTATATATTTAGAATGAGATTCTTTTAAAACCTTTTCTTTTAAAGGACCTTTAAAGGTCACCTAATGTGATCAAACATTAATGTAAATTATATCTGAGTGGTATCTATTATATTATACTTCGCATTTTCCCCACATTTGGCAGTATTTCATAAAGTTTTTAAATTAATAATCTAAACCTCTAATTTTAAAGTGAGTAGATCAAAACCCAAAGTAAGGGACCTGCCCAAGATTACAGTATAATTTCTTATCACTACATTTCCCATTGTTCCCATCAAGAAAGGAGGGTGAATAAAGGGCACTGGGCCATGGGATTGACAACACACACAAGTAAACCTTTTTAAAAGGCTATTTCAACAAACTATGTTGAGCTCTGTTTGAAGCCTCATACCTGACAAAAACTTGAAGAGCTCAGAGAAACATCAAAAAGGCCAGGGTTAGAGATATACTTTTCCACAGTACACAGTTTATCTGTCCTTTATTAAAAAAAGAAAAAGTACAAATTTATAATCTAAAAAAATCAATGTCAATACAATGTCAGTATCATCTCCACCCACTTTCCCTTGGAAATCCATAGTAGACAAATAAGACAACAATAATGACTATGTAAAGTGTACTGTGAATAAGCTGTATTCAGCTATGCAGCCCCAGTAGAAATGTTAATACTCTTGGTCTCTGCAAATCAAGTAATGCAAGGCAGTCAGCCAACCTAGTTCTTCTACTTTGACTCCTCTAAGCCAACACACCTGTAACACTTGCGTATTCTGGTATCAGAACTAAGATCAACTAAGCCTGAAAGACCTCTCTAGGTAAAAACCTGAGAATCAGAGAGTATCTCCAAAATGGAAGGACACTTGAAGGTCACCTGACTCAATCTCTCATCTGAAGCCTGAGTCTCTTTATACAATACCCCTTTCAAGTGGGCCTCTCAAGTATTTGAACACCTCCAGGGAAAACCAGACACAGTTCCTCTCTAGAGGCTTGCCCATGCTCTACTTTTAACAAGTATTTATCTTTTATCTTGAAGTTAAAAAAAATGTTTTTCTGTAGTTTATCCATTCGCCAAAGTTCAACCCCTAAGGCCAGATTCTCTTCCGCATAATAGCCATTCCACCCGTGCAGACTACCACAAACTCCCCCAAGAGCATTTCTTTTCCAAGCTATCCTTCAGCTGTTCCTTGATATGCCATGATTTCAGACTCTGTCTAAACAGGCTGAAGTGTGCTGATGTCCCTTAAATCATTATTCCCAGAACTTCTATTTTAGGTGTTATCTGATCACCTCATCCTTACTTCTAGATACTTTTTTAAAAACTGAAGATTGCAAATGGTTTTTGGTTTGTTGTGGGGGGAAGACACTTGGATCTGGCAGACACTATATAAATATTGAAGGATTACTTAAATAGCTTCATTTTGCTTTTTATGTTTTTGGTTTCATTTTGTTTTTGCTAGCTTTCTATAGGAGAGAGGTACAGGCAAATAGAAAGCTGAAGATTTTTAGTCTTAATATTAAATTTTATCCTGCTTGATTTAGCCTCTGTTCTTTAAAGATCTTTGGGGATGCTGAATTTCTTATCTAACATGCACCCCTCCCCCATACTTTTTTCCATCCAATTCATTAAAATATTTAACAAAGAGTCAAGGTCAGAGAAAGATGAGATACTGTCAGAAACTTATATGTAGGTTAATATACATCATTAAACACAATTTTTTGGAAAAAGTCATTTTACAGCTTTCAAGAAAACTAATTATCACCTTATCCAGCTTACATTTCTCCCTCCAATTTATATTGCCTTGACAGTGCCTTGTGTATATACATGTCTCCCATATATTCATGATCTTCCAGACCAGAAATTCTACCAGGGAAGAATATAAAATTAGTCTGAGATGACCTAGTTTAATGCTGACTTTTAGTGATCACCACTTCTACTTCAAGGTCCTCCAATATTCCATTCTCAAATTGCACTTAGGACAAGATTAGGGTGTATATACATGTGGCAACCCTCTTTCTTCTCTTCTTTGAAAAGCAAAATGACATTTGCTCAAAGTCAATCCCAGAAACCTCTCATCTTTATGGTACCTCAATCAGTGGTTTTATTTGTATTTGGGGTTTAAACTACACTAGCTAAAAGACTAAAGAAATGTATAGCACTTCTCAAACTGAGGAAACTTAAAATGCAGACTCCGATTCAGTAGGTCTGAAGCAGGACTCAAGATTCTGTGTTTCTAACAAGCTTTTATGTGAGCCAATATAGCTGGTGTTAGAACCACACACTGAGTAGCAAAGTTGTAGATCTCTTGGGTGTTTTTCTAAAAATTTCTCTTTTTCACACATCTTGGGCTTCATTTTTATCTTCCACTATTTTTAATTATTAATTATTATACATCCACTTTTTTCAGTCCTGTGATGGTCTTCTTCATGCAGAAGACAAAAACAATCTATATGCAGAGACTTACCTGCTCTATCATCTACTAGCAATGTAATACCAACAAGTAGAAGCAACTGAAAAGCTCTTCCATGAACTTTCTCTAATCTTCACTCTTACTGGATAAACCTCAATTACTTTTGGAGTTTGGGTTTTAATGGCACTACTGTTGTTAGCCCTGTGCCAAATTCTTACATTGATATAATGATTATTTTTTCCTACATGGCACATTAATGTCCTTTACCTACTGTTCTTTCTTACATCTCACTCTTTCCTTCTAGATACAATTTCTTTCTTTTTAGCAGTTCTTTCTATGTGGATCCATAAGCTATAAACTCAGTTGGAGTTAGTCTGAAAAAAAAGTCTTCATTCTACCTCCATTAATGAATGACAGTTTAGCTGGGTACAGAATTATGAGTCACCATTGTTTGCCCCTAAACTTCGTGAAGATTTTACTCTACCATATTCTCACACCTGTTGTCACTGCTGGCCTGTTAGTCCTTCGGAAGTGAACTATATTTTCTCTCTGGGGGCTTTTTAAATTGGTTCATCTATGGTTTAACTATTACACGTAGGTGTGGATATTTCCTTCTCAAGAATTATTTGCTCCTGAACTGAAGGTCCATTCTTATCATCAAGTCAGAAAAAGTCTCAACAATTATCTCTTTTAAAATTGCCTCTCATTCCTCTACCCTCTCCTTTTGAAACTGTCATAGACATAAGTAAGACTTCTATTTCCAAAGATTTCTCTTCAACGAGTTCTTTTTATCTGTCCTATTGCTCTCTGGATAATTTCTCATCAGATCTATCTTCCAATTCACTAACTGCCCTTCTATCTGCAGTGAAATTCACTAACTGTCCTATCTGCTATAAAAGTATTTTCACTTTAGTTATATTTCATGTCTAAAATGCTGTTTTGTTCTTTAACAACCTGCCTGGTATTATTTATAGTGTTTCGCTCTTTGCCCAGGTTTTCGATCCTTCACATATTTAATAATAACAATAATTAATATTTACTTAGTGCTACCTTATACATGTATTATCTCATTTAATTCTCACAACACTATAAGTTAATACTGTTTTTCTTCTCACAGATGAAGGTGAAACACAGTAAGTATAAATTTACATAAATTAAGTGGCAAAGTCAAGATTAAGAGACACTAAACATCTGGTGCTACCTTTATTACTCTGCATCAGCTTTTACTCTCAATCGTTCTAAGACAACATCCCAGTAAGTTGTATCTTCTCATTCATTCTGGAGAGTACTCATAAGCTTTCTAGTCCATTCTTTATTTTAGCCACTAATTTACAGTTTCATTCTATTATCCAATGTTCCTAAGGGTCTAATCACTCTATTTGTTTTTACTTCTGATACTGGTTCAGGATAAATTAAATTCCACAGGTGATTAAATAATTTAGGGTTGTAAATTCATTCTAACCAGGGCTTTTATCTGTGGGAACCTGTGTGGACTAGGTTGAAACTCTGTCCCCTGAGAGCAGCTACCTATATTCAAATTCAGACCTACACAAGGGAAAACCTTTTCCTTCAGCTCAAAGGCCAGGTGAGTTAAGTCCATTTCTCATATTATAAACTAACACTGGTAGCAGGAATTTTTTCTAGGCTACCCTTTCTCAAGAAAGTCCTGGATTTATACAGGAGTCTCATTTCCCCACCCCATTTAGACCCAAGGTCTCTCTGCTGCCCATATGTCACCATTAAAATCCAAGCCCCTTGGTTACCAAAAATAATAACCCCTCATAACAACCCTAGTGTAGGGTCCTTGTTTTGTTTTTTAACTTTTTATTTTGAAATAATTTTACATTTACAAGGACTTTAAAAATAGTAGAGACATTCCTTTACATCTATCATGTAGGGTCTTTGTTGACAGATGCTCAGTGTTGGAAGGGATGAGGAAAATAGGGACATTTGCCCTGTCAGAGATCAGCCAAATCAACTCTGAGTTTCAATGTGGTAATAGACCATATCCAACTTACCTTACAGTCAGAATTACTGGTTTTGAACTTCTATCAACTTGGAGAAAGAGTTAAATTACTCTTAATCCTCAACTGACTTAAAACTATCATTGATCCACGCCAAGTTTTACTACTGTTTTATTATTATTTTCCATTCACATCCAATATCCATTCTCCCTTCAATATGCAATCATTCTAATGTGTTTAATACGTTCTTGAATATGCACGTATCTTAGAAATACAGAGCTTTACTTTTGTATTCATATGTGTTTTAGTTTATATGAATGCTATATACCTCATTCTGTTTCTTACTTTTTAAAAACATATATCCATGACCCTATGTGTTCTTCTAGATCACGCTTTTGACCTGTAACTAGTATTCCATGGTGCACATCACTGTATTTTACTTATCCAACCCCCCTAAGTAATAAACATTTCAACTCCTCATTCTGTAGTGAACATCCTTATACATGAGAGCTTGTGGTCCAGTAAGAAATTTTCTCTGGGGAATACAGTCAGGAGTGGGATTACTAGGAACAACTATGCCATTATGTTTGTTAGCCTAATCCTTACAGGCACTGAATATTATCTCATTTCTCATTTTTATCAATGTGACTAATGGAATGCACTATTTCATTGTCTTTAAAATCTACATTTCTCTGTTTACTAATGAGATTGAAAAATCTCATGCTATATATGTTAACCACATAGGTTTTCTTGTCTGTTACTGCCAGTTCAAATCCTTCTCTCCTTCCCTGTAGTCTCTATGCCTTTTATCTTACTAATACGCAAGCATCCTTTTTTTATTCTGTACCTCAATCCCTGCTATTCTGGCAGGCACTGAAAATATCTTCTCCCAGTCAGTCACACATTTGTTAACTTTGACAACAGTTTCTTAAACAGAAATACTTAAATTTAATGGAGTCATTTAAGATATCTTACCTAAGCAACAGCATTTTGTTGATGAGCTTTCAACTCAGGCCTTGAATCAATCTGGAGTCCACTGTTTTATCTGGTATGAAGTAGGTGGCCAACTTTATTCTCCACATAGTATGTCAGTCAGTTTTCTAACACTAACTGAATTACACTATTGTAAAACACCCCCTCCATAAATGCCTCTTATTTCAAACTTTTTTCCCACTTATCTATCTGCCCATTCCTGTGCCAGTAATATACTCTTCTGAGGTGAATTGTTTGATTTGGTTTGGTTTATGGCTCTGTAGTATATCTTCACATCTAATAGGGCAGGTCTCCCATCTTTTCTTTTTTTCTTCACTTTAACGTTAAAATAGCTATATTTGTCCATGAAATTATTTTTGATTGTGGTAAAATACACATATTTGCCATCTAACCATTTTTAAGCATACAGTTCAGTGGTGTTCAGTACATTCACACTGTTGTACAACCAAACTCCAGAAGTCTTGTTTTGCAAAACAAAAACTCTGAACCATTAAAAAACTCTCCATTCCTCCCAGTCCATAGCAACCATAATTCCACTTCCATCTCCATGAAATCTGACTTCTCTAGGTATCTCATAAAAGTGGAATCATATACCTTTTCGTGACTCATCCATGTAAAATTTAAAATAAAATGATTTCTTAAAAAAATACTGCAAGGTATTTTCATTGGAATTGAAAAATACATGTATATTAACTTAGTACGAATTGATGTCCTTACAGTAGTAAATTATATCATTTATCTCTCAATTTGTTTTCCCTCATAACCTTTTGTAGTCTCGGGCTTTCTCGGTTTTTCTGCTTTTTAGAACAACTTGAATAGAAAAATTGTTATCTATTTTTGAATGTTTAATAAAGCTCTCCTGGATGACCATTTTAACTTCTACAGTGATTGATGTTCGTGTTTTCTATTATCTCTTGAAACTACTCTGTCATATTTTCCAGAAATGTATTTATTTCTTCTAGCTTTGTGAGTTTATTAGAATTGTTTATCATTGTCTTTTTATTATTTTTAACGCTGTGCTACTAGTAGTTATTTCTTCATCATTCTGTAAGAATGGTTCCTATCTGATTAACTTTTTAAAATTAACTCTTGGTTTTGTTTTATTCTCTGATTTCGGACTTATTATCTATTACTCTCCATCTTATTGTTTCTTTGGATTTAATTCTGTTGCTCTTTTTCTAATTTCCTGATTTGAATACTTAGCTTATTTACTTTCATTCTTTTTTCCTGATAAGTATGTTAAAAACTAAAATTTTTCTCTAAATATTATGTTACAGCCCACAGATTTTCTTCTGCTCTCTATTCAATATTTCTCCTTTAACCTAAGAGCCACTTAGTACATTTTCAGATTCCAGACTTATTTTGGTTCTGTGCTGCAATTCTTCATTGCTGATTTCTAATTTGGCTGCATAAGGGATCCTTGTGACTTTGATTCTAGAGAATTTTGAGGTTTCCTCTATGACCTAGTACCTCTTTTCAGTAAGATCTTAAAAATATTGCATATTCTTCATCTTTTAATACAAGATTTACATAGTACCTACTAGTTTGAACATATAATTGTTTATCTTTGGTCAAATACTAATGACCAACCAACTACAACTCCCCACTGTTGCTTTATACACTTAAAAGCAATGTTGCTGTGCATTAATGCTTACAACCACTGTATTTTCCTGATCTACTGTTTCTTTTATAAGTAACATTGCAGTGTGCTTTTTAACTTCTTCGCCTTAAAAGATAATTAATGTTAACATAAAGCAGGTTGAAGGTTTTGGGAGGCATATTTTCTTTTTTATTTTCTCAATGTTTTCTATTCTTTTAAATTTTGATATTTCCTCTTGTCTTATGCTTAACTCTTACTGACAGTTTATTTCTGTATCTTATTTTTTAGCCCAACTGAAACATATTTTGATTTAGTTCACTGTATTTACTGCCTTTCCCATTATTCATAAGTATTTCAGCTAAAACTTCTCACTGTGTCTACTTACCATCTTATTTCTCCTCAAACCTCCAACCCCACCCCATTCTTTTCTATCATCCTCTGGGGACATTAAGTTTTATACTGATGGTCTGCAACTTATACATTCTGTTTTTATTCTCGTGCTGTATTAACACTCATACTTACACTTACATTTTCATGTCATTTTCTTAAGCTTATCATTAACTACACCTCCCCAAACACGACACTGCTCCATCACTACTGTGAATGGGGTGGACTAGTAGGGGCAGAAAGCAAGCCCCCTAGGTCAGAAAGCCTCTGGTGTAATAACATGTACCTCTCCTTTGCCAACACTCTTTTTCTAAAGCAATTTTCTACTCAGGGATAGACAGAATTTGGAGAGAAGAAGGAGCACTCAGAACTTGGTCAGTCCACCATCTCAAACTGGCTTGAAATCACAATAATGTTACTCTGCAGCACCTACCCACACTCCTACCACAAAATTCCTTTGAGGCTATACACTGCTAACAGTGGTGACAGGGCAGTGAGCCAGCTAGAACAATCTGAGAGAGAACAGTCACTTGAAAAATACCCCAAACCATCACATGGCACCAAATCCTCTTTATTCTGAGCAGTTGTTTCATATATACACACATGTAACAGATTCCTCAGAGGGAGGCAATATGACCAAAGATGTAAGTTTTAGAGTTTTAATTGTTTAGGTTCTGAATCCTGTAGTCAGGAAATTAATCATGTAACCACAATATCTCTAGGGTCAATGCAGTCATCTATAAAATGTTACAAGAAGTCTTAATTTTTATAAGATTATTGTGAGGATTAACTGAGTAAATGAAAGAAAATACATGCCCCTGCATGGTACACAGAAAGCATTCAATGTTAGGCATTACCTTACATAGAGTTTCAATTATGAAAAGACCAGATGATCTCCAAAGTACACTCAAGTCCTAAGAATGTAATACTAACTCTAAGTATACTGTGGAAGTCAGAATTCTAGCTTGAAGAAGACAGCAGACCGGGGCACTGGTTGGGACTCTGAGCGGAAAGCGCATGGCAAACAACAGCTCAGAATCTCCAGTGCCTGAACGCCCCAAAACAAGGCTGTTCTTTACTTTGTTCTAGATGCTGACCCCAACTCAACTGTGGAAGAAGAACCACTTTCTCTGTCACTAAGATAAGATATGGATGGTAACGTTCTCCTATAATAAACAGAATTTCAAAACTCAGTTTCTTGGAGAAGAAAAAAGTGGTACTATCTGAGGCAGTTAAGGTCTCCATCATTTCAATTCACTGACAAAACTAGCTCTGCCAGAAAATAAATTGAACAGAGGGCCCATGGTATGTCATCAAGATTTAGAAACAGAAAAATGGGCATAAAATAGAAAATTTCCTGAAAATATCATAAACAATATCTGAAGTCCCAGGGTTACGAGTAAGATTGGCCACAAGTGCCAATCAAAAGTAAAGTGCTACTTTAAAATTTTACATGATTCTCAACTATAAAAGCAAGACCATACTTATCTTGTCTAACCCATACCTTTAATCCAAAGATCAAATAAAATCATAGGGGGAAAATAGAAGTACTTATAAACTCTAAGGTTTTTCTTTTTAACTTTAACCCACTGATATTTAATATTTCTTTCCAAATTCAGACAATAACTACATAAGTAAACATCTATTAATATAGCTATATATAAATAGAAACATATTATACATAATATATACCATATATTATATATAGTAATACATGATATATATTATAATACATAAATATTAGATACGTACATAATGTAATTCCACACAGCCTTAAAAAGTATTCTCATTTACAAATGAGGAAATGGAGGATTAAAAAGTAAAGTACTTCATCCAAGGTCACATAACTAATAAACATAGAGAGTTACATTTCAAGCCTAGTTCTGACTCCAAAGCCCATGCTTCTAACCAACACTACTACATCCAGACCACCTCTGTAAAGGTAAACAGATTAAGAGATATTCATAAAATAGTAGCAATTCCATAGATTTTGTATATTGTACATTGTACACTGCCCAACACAAGAAAGCTTCATTCCCTGAACCGTGAACAGGAAGAAAATCAGGTCTTTTCCCCTATCCCTTTTTTCCTTAAATTACTTAAAAGAAGTTTTTAACTCCTTGATCCATGTCCTTTCTCATATGTGTTTAATTTAGTGATTTGAGAGTTAGATCAAAGTCTAGGCTAGCTGGAGAGAAAAGGACAAAATCAATTAAGAGCATATTATAAAAACATGTGAGAATTTTCAAAGAGTTGGTTCAAACTGCCTTTTATTAGGCTCTACCACATAAGTTGCTTTGGAAAAACTGACTCTTGAAAAGTGTCACCATAGTAATCTAAGAAAAAAATGTGAATGCTAATAAACAGGCATATTACATTTATATAATCATCCCAAATTCAAAAAAGGAAGTTAGCTTTTATACTGTTATCTACTGGAATGAATGGTTATATTTGAGCAGTTGTCCTAGTAACTTACAGGGATAATCACTGAAACTCAGTTATACCCACAATGGCTAACAACAAATATAAAAACCATTCAAGAATGACCACAACTACAGTCTTTGTTCTCTGTGGTACAAGAAACTAATCACAAGTCCATCTGTGTGAGACCTAGCTAATAAGAACGTTATTTGAGAGGGGTACAAAGGAGAAGGATGGATTGCCAAGGGAAAAAGTCATTTATTAGACTGTGACAAGCTTTTAAATGTTTGCATTATCAGTAACCAATCGCCTGCTTCTCTGGTTCGCACACCTGCCACTTCATCCTAACCTGGATGTGGGCTCATGTCTGAAACACTGGCACCCTCTTCTGACTCTTTTGTTGTACTGCATGTACACCAGTTACTGCAGTTAAAAAGGCTAATAAAGTTATAAATTAGTAAGTTTGCAGGTAACATTCTCCAGATAATTTTTTATTTGCAATTCCCTGAATAAACCTAAATTTAGTTTAATAAAAATATGAAAGAGCAGATCTTCTAAATAAAATGTATGCCAATGAAAAGAAAACCAACTACTTTCTCTTACCATTTTTAACAGTTTATGTACATTAGCTGATTTAATTACAATTATAATGATGACAATAACTAACAGGCCTTTGTGTCAAACACCAGGCATGAATAAACTAGCTTAATCCTAACAACAAACTTATAAGGTCAACATGCCTATTCTCTTCATTTTACAGATATGAAAAGTAAAGCACAATGAAGTTAAATAACATGCCCAGAATCATGCCCATGGGATTAAGTAGTAAAGCTAAATTCCAAACTCAGTAACTCTGATTCCAGAGCCAAAACCTTATTTATACCCAAAATATCCTTGTGAGGTGAAATGGGGCTTATGTCATGATAAAGTAAACATTACTGAAATAGAAAAAAGCACAGCTTGTAAGGAAAATTACAAATACATCTTCCACATCTCTCATTTTCAACAAAGTCTCAAACTGTGCAAAAATGAAATAGCACAGGAAATAGTTTCAGTCGTTTCCCCATTCCTCACTTGAAGGTTTGGATTTTCTGGGTCTTAGATGTTCTTATGCATTCTTTTAACTCCTATTCCTTTTTTCCATCAAACCGGACCTTTATTTACCTAGGTCTGGATCTTTAAGAAAAAAAGCTAATCCACATTGTATGCTTTGTTTTTCTTCTATAAAACAGAACTACTTACCTATTTCTACCTAAATTCTCTATTTCACTGAGATCTTTAAGAAACATATACATTAAGACAGTAAATTCCAATAGCATCATTAATACCTTCTCTTTCATCATGGCAAATATGATAGATTCTTATATGTCTAGAATTATTTAGCTATATTGCTATCTGAAATCAGAGCTCACAGGCAGGATAATCTAAGATTTCTAAAAATACTAACTTCATTTCAAGCAGGACATGAAGGCACGTTGCCTGATGATCTGTAGTTCCAAATGAGATTTACCTAGCATCTAGATTCTATAGTGTACCCACTTAAGCTATACATAGCATCAAAATCTAAGAACCTTAAATAATCCAAATATAGGGTAACCAAGCACACTGCTATAGATGACCAAAAGATTCACAATGGTTGAGAACAAAAGCGTCATTGAGATTTCTCTTTCACAACTATCTTTTCATTTCATGTTAGTTTAAGGTATACTTAGAAGTACAGACTTAATGAAAGTCCAAAGTATTAAAAACATATGAAGTGCACCAGTTGTAATTTGCTAGATCTGAGAACAACTAAAACAAGATGGTTACATTTTAGTATAATACCTAATCACTATCCTAAAAATTAATCGTAACATTATTCATATCACCCGAATCTAAACATAACAAAAACAGCACAGCTAGTATACATGAAAAGATGCCCAGGAATCAACTCCCTGCAAATTACAGAATTCTTTTTACCTCGGTCTGTAGGATGGCAGCCCGCTGTTCCTTAGCAGTCAAGGACTCCTTCAGCACTTCGATGTGTTGCTTACTGTCTGAGAACTGGTTCGTGAGTGTTTCTAGCTTTGTCTGTAGGGCTAGTAGTTCTGTATCCTTTCTAGACAGCTCCTGCTTCACCTGACCAATCTAGAGAAGAAAATAAGATTCTGTAAGGAGAAAAGAAATGAAACTACCACCTTTGACTTGGAACTTTGACAGATTGGAGTCACAAGATAGGAAATGAAATGCAGCACTAATTTTACGACAGGACAGAATTCATCTTTTTGCATCATCTAATTTTGGATACCCACCTCCACACCCCGCAAAATAACAAAGTCATTCAACAAATAGGGAAATTACTGGTTTTCCTTTATACTGTCTCCTCAACATTCTTTAAAACCCTTAGAAAAGGAATGAAGAAAGAAAAATCCCAATTCAATTAGAATACTGTGAGACAGCAGCAAGCATCTGAACACCATTGTGCTGATATAACACAGTTTTCATTATTAAGTCAGACCTCTTCAGAACATAAAGCAAGATTAGTGTAGGCATAATAAAGAAGGAAAAAAAGAAACATCCTAGCATTGACATTTAAATTCAAAAGCTGCAGTGCTGTATTTTTTGTTTTTTAACATTCTCAAACAAAAGTTTAGATGAAATCCTTATCTTAAAAAGCCACTTTCAGTGTTATAAGGAATTATAAACATGTGCTTTTTAAAAATCCTGTAATTTTGATGAGTTAGGAGTACTAACCTAAAAAAAATTCCACCTGCAAAGTTGTATCACCTACAACATGACATAACAACTAAATGGATAAAAGGATATGATCTAAATATAGAGCATAAAAATCACATTCTGTAAGATTCTACATGTGTAATTTGAATTTGAACTGCTTTGACAGAGTAATCTATCAATAGATGCCACTCATTCTCCCACAAATTTCTCTCACCTTAACTTAGAAAAGATTTCATTTCAAACATCTCCTTTATGTTTCCTCTGTTTTCCTAAGAAATTTTCAAATAGTCTTTTTATCCTAAATGGAAGTCAGCTAAACAGAAATCCCATCTGCTTTTACACCCTACCATCTACTGCCTACCAAGGCAGCTGTGCACTGAAAGACAGGTTATGAGAAATATAAATTTAACAAGAAGTCAGTAATTTCAATATCACTGATGAAATGAAGAGTACTTTTTATTTTTTTAATTGAATGTATCTTAATTTTAATACTTTAGGTATAAGGGTCAAGGCTTTTGAGAATAATTTCCCATGAGAAAGTATGAAATAAATATTACTTTAATTAAAATTAGACTTTAAAGAAGCACTAAAATTCCTAATTTACTCTGCTGCTGCAGGAAGACAAGCACTGTTCTCTTATGTATGAAATGTATTCACAGATACAGTTATTCACTCATGTAACAAATATTTCTGTATGCTTATTGTACATAAAACACTTGAGAATACTAAGAATATCAGTGTAAGACAATCAGAAATGACAGCTACTTCCATCTGTAATACAGATATGTACCCAGGAGTTACTACATACTGCAATGGTGTGGCATCTTTCACAACATCTCTTTACCAATAAAAAACACACATTAGTGTTATCCCATCCTTTACATACAGACTGTGCTAAAAACTCATTTATTGTATGAATGAATATTCAGGAGAAATGTTCAAAATGTTATCAGCTCCTCAGCTAAAGAACTATGGTCTAAAGATTAAACAGATTTCCTGGTACCTCTAAAACATGATCAAATAAATAGAAAATATCCATTTTCCTCATTATCTGCATTATTAAATAATCTTCAAATAATCCTAAATTGACCATAAAGACTGAGAAAGGGAAGGAAATATTCTAAATGGAAAGCAGAGTTTAGAAACACAAATTTTCCTTAAAAGTTAGGAGCGTAAGGCTTTGCAGTCAATGACACATAAAGATGAGTACATCTTTGCATAATCAGTAACATGGAGAAAGTAAACTAATGCTATTACATTGTTTAGAGATTAAATAATGTATGGAATGTGCTTAGTCTATTGTTTAATATAACAATGAAATGATCAATAATAGCTAAGGAAAAAAAAGTTACAGATCAACTTCTCTGTAACTCCTCTGTGTGACAATACAGTTAACCTAAACCAAAATTAGACCCTTTAAGACAAAATACTTCACTTTCTATCTATACTATTT
This sequence comes from Manis javanica, assembly GCF_040802235.1. NCBI lineage: Eukaryota > Metazoa > Chordata > Mammalia > Pholidota > Manidae > Manis > Manis javanica. Next base: position 30,925,726 of record NC_133170.1, on the reverse strand, counting down.
TCTATCACTATACTATGAAGCAGTTCATAAACAGCAAACACTTCAGATTAACACGTTTTTTTTTAATGCTGCATTCCTATCTCATCCCACAACTATTTTCAGAAGCAGTTTTTTCAGACAAAAATGTGTGTGACATATGGTGTGCATGGCCTATTGTAGGGAGGTAGAGTGAAGAGCTTACCAACACAGGTGTAGAACCAGACTGCATGTGTTAAAGTCAAACTCTGCCTCTTGTTAGCTGTGCTTCTTAAGGACCACTCTCTTACTTCAGTTTCCTCATGTTCAATTGGGATTAATAAGATACCTACATTAGAAGGTTATAAAATGCTTGTAATAAGTGCTCAACTGTTAGCTATTTTATTACTTTATTCTTTTATTGTATTTTGAAGTGGAACTTTAAGTTCACTAGACAGAAGATGGAGCTAGATTTAGAGACTTCACAAAGTTCTGCACTAATTCTAATTCACTAGGTTAACTCTAAATAAGTTAATCACTTTCTATACATCTATTCTAAAGAAAGTAACATTTGTTTCAACATCAGCTAGAAGGGACTTAAAAGATTTCTACATATGAAGGTAAAGCACTTTACTCAAGAACTCCTAATTCAAAAGAGTAGATCTTAAGAGCTCTCATCACAAGAAGAAAAAAATTGCAACCGTGTATGGTAAGGGATATTAACTAGGCTTATTGTGTAGATCATTGTACAATATATATAAAATATCAAATTGTTATACACTGAAATCAATATAAAGTTACATGTCAATTATACTTCCGTTAAGAGAAAAAAAATTTCAGATCCAAATAAATAGAGGTGACGGACCCAGAACACCTGCATGTGCCTATACCACAAAAGAAGGTGATGACCATTCGTACACATCAACAAGTACCTATAATGGCAAAGAGGTTGAGAAAACACAAGCTTTGAAGAACCATCCATCCAGTGACAGAAGCAAAAATGAAGAACCAGGTACAGGGCTTCCAGAACATCTGAGGGCTCACTACACACAAAGTGATGTATGGGTCAAACTGGGAACAGGAGTCAGTTAAAGAGCAGAGCAGGCTGGTTAGTGCTAGTATTGGGCAAAGCTGCCAACCATAGAGAGTGAAAGTGTAAGCCACCCAGAAGCCAGAAGAGCCAGCAGGGTCCCACTGTGGGCACACTGCACACAGAGAGTAAATCTTACGGCAAAGACCTCAGCCTGGAGACCAGCCGCTCTCTTTTTCAGCTCCTCCCCTTGAGCCTCTTTCGAATTTAGCTCCTCCTTCAGTTGCTCTACCTGTCACGAAATTGTTATTCTTTTTCACTTATGTGTCAACTTGGGTCTTCTTACCTGCTTTTGAGCCAGAGCAGTAACTGGAAATAACAATAGCTTATATAACACAATCAAATCTGTTCCCCTAATTCCTTCTTCAAAGTACCCTAGACAGTTTGTCTATTTCACAGGGTTTCTTAATCGACTAAAATGTGCTAATCAGCAAATGGAAAGCAGGGCGAAAAACACCAACTAATAGAAAGTTGGACGTGTGAATTTTTAAGTTCTAAAATTGATAACAGATTCTTAAAATAATACAGGAATATTCTACAGAGTTACATGCCAGTTGTGGGTTCCAAGGCAAGAACCTGGCAACTGGAAAGAGGGAATTGTAACTGTATCATTCTTTCAGTTTACAGTTCTGAGAAACTGGGGAACCAATACAATTGGGATGGAGGAGTACTTATTTTTTAGATAATACTTTATAATTATAATTGTGATTTTTAATTATTTGGTAAATTGATAACAAACTTGGTTAACTGATACCTGTAATAGACTAAATCCTTCAATGTGCCTAGTTTATAGAATCAAATTAAAATGACTTTCGATATAAGGAAGGAATAATGTGGCTGAGTTTATACACAGACTGACATGTCTCACTGGCACCTATCTTACTGTACAAATACCTGTACATGGGAAACAATACGCCTACAAATGGATCTTCCCCAAAGAATAGAACAAAGGATTTTCCTTTATGGAACTGTACTTGAAGGGAAAATGTGATTTCATTTAAGTCATTTCAGGTTAAAAAGGCAAGAGGTGGAATGGGCGGAACTAGGTTCAGCCTATTAGGGTTTTGACTTTTAAAATACTTCACAAGAAGTAACCTGATGTCTCACATAATGAAAAAAAAAAAAGCTCATGTGGATATAATTCTACTAAATCACCTCATAAGTACTGACAGTTATAAAATGCTAAACTGTAACAAAATGTAACAGCCTCCTACGGGCTATACAACATCAGTAATTGTTACTTTAATTCTGGGAAATTCCATTTGAAAGAATTACATTAGAGGTAGCCTTCCCTGTAGTTTGATAAAAAAGTGTGAAGTTCTTCATCATCACTAAGGAAGTACGAATGTGTATCAATTTTTCAAGCCACTTTTAAAAATCACACTGTCATATAACATTACCTTATTTTTCATAAATTTAGAATGGCTTCGATACAGTTCCATTTGCTTCATTTCCTCCTCCCGTTCTTCAGTACTCAAAGCCCCATTTGATTTCAGCATCTGAATCTCCTCTTCTAAGTCTCTGAGCCCACGCTCCATAGAGGAAATTTTTGAATCCTAAAGATAATAGAAGATTTAGACATGAAAATATTCATTAAGAAAAAATCAGAAAAGTTAAACAACCTCTCTTTCCAGATGTTAAATTTAATAAAGATAATCAAGTATGTAGAAAAATTGCTGTGTAGCACTGGTGCCTTGCTTCTAAAAATATATCCTTTATGACCATTTGGGTGGGAGCAGGAGAGACACATCTAAAAAATTATTTTTTTTCTACCCTTTCCCTCCATTTTGCACCCGTCTGATTAAAGTTGAGACAATTAAACAATAAACAAGAAACAATGGAAAAGTGGTTAAAGTTTTTATGGTCAAAATTTCTACTGAAAAATTTTTTAATAGTAACAGTAAAACGTTTTCTGGCTGAAAAGAGTAAGTACCCTGAAAAGAGTAAGAGGGTTTCGAAGATTTATACAATAACATCCCATTGCAGAAAAAGGGATGATTAATTACAATAACAGCTACTGTTTCTATTAGTAACCTCATTTTCTGTACTTCTCCACACATTTGAAATATTTCATAATAATTTTTAAAAAGAAATAACATTCTTCTTGTAAATATATCATCACCACCACAAATACCACTTCCTAGACATCCTTTTATATTACATTTCTTGGTTTTGTTTGTCAAAGTATCTAGTTTGTACCCATATTACTGTAGATGTCATCAATTACAGAAAAACTCCCACATAGAATATTTTTATGTCTGTAGTTTCATATCTATTCAACCAAACAAAGACTTCTTAAAGAGCATAAATTAAGTATAGCTTTCTTTTATTTGGATTTTTATAGAAACCACTCCTTAAATAATTTTCAGACTGAGTTCCTTTTGCACTTTGTAAGAGGTTTTCAGGATAAACTTCCCTTGCTATCGTAATTCTTAAAACATGCAGAAAAAAGTTAAAGGGTTTATCATCAGGCAATAACAACTTGCTGTTTTTGGCTTGGGGATAGTAAAAAGATGTACGCCTCTGTCTTCCATTGTATTAACTTTGACATATCACCAGAAAAATTTTCTTTTACAAATCTATACATATTAAACTTACATTTTATTCAAAATGAATGTACAGAATTAATACACACAAGAGATATTCTAAACCTAAACCAGAATTTTGATGTAGTCATTTAAAGTTTCCGGGCCTCAGGCAATCTCTTGGCCCATGAAGAAGAAATAAACTACAATTGACCATTGAACAACAACAGGGGTTGGAAAGCTGACCCGCCCACACAGTCAAAAATCCACATACTTTTTTTATTAAAGTATCAATGATACACACTCTTACGAAGGTTTCACACGAAAAACAATGTGGTTACTACATTCATCCATATTATCAAGTCAGCCCCATAACCCGTTGAAGTCCCTGTCCATCAGTGTAGTAAGATGCCACAGAGTCACTACTTGCCTTCTCTGTGTTACACTGTCTTCCTGCTGATCTCCCACACACAATGGGTACCAATCATAATACTCCTCAATCACCTTTTCCCTCCCTCCTCACCCGCTCTCCCCCACCCCTCCCCTTTAGTAACCGATAGTCCTTTCTTAGTCTGTGAGTCTGCTGCTGTTTGTTCCCTCGGTCTTCCTTCATTGTTACACTCCGCAAATGAGGGAACTAATGTGGTACTTGTCTTTCTCCGCCTGGCTTATAATATCCTCCAGCTCCATCCATGTTATTGCAAAAGGTAGGATTTGTTTTCTTCTTATGCCTGAACAGTATTCCATTGTGTATATATATACCACATCATTTTTGTCCATTCATCTACTGATGGACACTTAGGTTGCTTCCATATCTAGGCTATTATAAATACTGCTGCAATAAACAGGGGTGCATATGCCTTTTTGAATCGGAAAACTTGTTTTCTTTTGATAAATTCCTAGGAATGGAATTACTGGGTCAAATGGTATTTGTATTTTCAGTTTTCTGAGGAAACTTCATATTGCTTTCCACAATCGCTGAATTAATTTACATTCCCAAAAGAGGTGTAGGAGGATTCCCCTTTCTCCGCATCCTTACCAGCATTTCTTGTACCTACTCTTTTCGATGTTGGCCATCCTAACTGGTGTGAGGGGATGTCTCATTGGGGTTTTAATTTGCATTTCCCTGATAATTAGAAATGTGGAGCACCTTTTCATGTGCCTGTCGGCCATCTGAATTTCTTCTTTGGAGAAGTGTCTGTTCAGATCCTCTACCCAGTTTTTAATAGGGGTATTTACTTTTTGGGTGTTGAAGCGTGTAAGTTCTTTATATATTTTGGATGTTAACCCATTTTCGGATATGTCATTTACAAACATGTTCTCACAGACTGTAGGATGTCTTTTTGTTCTGCTCATGGTATCCTTTCCTATACATAAGTTTTTAGCTTTAGTCCCATTTGTTCATTTTTGCTTTTGTCTCCCTTGCCTGAGGGGTTGTGTTCAGGAAAAAGTTGCTCAAGTTTATATTTAAAAGATTTTTGCCAGAATTCAAAATGGTGGCATGAGAGGTGAGACAGAGAACACCTTCAAAAACCACATATAGTATGAAAATATACTTAATACAACTAATCCTAAAACAGCAACAGGAAAGAAGACTGCAACACACCGCATACACCTGGAGAACAGAGCAGACCTCAGGAAACAGGGTAACATACCAAAGCCTTGATCTGGCAGTACCCAAGCCCTTCCCTAACCCAAGCTCACCAGCGGGAGGAAGAGAAAAGGAGTGGGGAGTGGGTGGAAGCCTAGAACTGCTGAACATGCAGCTCTGGAGATCTGCTCTACAACACAACCCTACATTGTGTGGTGCTATGGAGGTTGGTGGGGCTGGGGAGATGCGACAGGCAGAGTGCTTCAGAAACTGAGATTCAGGCCATTTGTGGAGGATGGGGATCCACATCCGGCCACTCTGGGACAAAAGAAACGCGGGCGGTCTGAGAAGCTTCCTAGCAGCGAGAGGACTGCTGAAGGGGTAGGGTCTACATGGAGCTTCCCACGTGGGACAAGGGATAGGTGGACAAGGTTCTTGGGCACACTCTGCCAAGCAGGTTGGGAACTTTCGCGAACTTCAGGGGCTCCATCCCCTTGGCTGGCTACTCAGCTCCGAGGCCCCCCACTGTGACATGCATCCAGCTCTGTCTTCTTCCTGGCCTACCGGCACCAGATTGCAAACCAGCAGACATTGCGCCAGCATCAGGACAGTCAGAGGGAGGCCACACCTACAACAGTTAGAGACGGAAAGCACAGAGACTTATACCTGCCTGCTCAGTCCAGACTCTGACACTGGAGAAACGCACGGCACCCAGGAATCAGGAAACAGCTCTTTCCTCTCCCCAGGGACCAGTACCAGGTCCCTGTGACCCCCAACCTCACTCCAGGGGATTAGCAGATCCAGAGACTAGGCCTTCTGGGCACTAGACAGTGCCACATAAAAATATGAAACGTCAAAGAAACAAGGTTCAGGCCAAAATCTCACAAACCCCAGAAAAAGGCCAAATAAAACCGAACTCACCAATCTTCCTGAAAGACAGTGCAAAATAAAAATCATAAACATGCTCATGGATGTACAGAAAAATATCCGAGAACTCTGGGAAGAATTTAAGATAGAGATTCAATCATTAAGATATTTCATATCTGAAATGAAACATACAATGGAGGGATTTAAAAGCATATTCGATAACAGTAGAAGAGATGGTATGTGTGACCATGCCAAACAGAACAATATTCAAGTTATAGGGGTACCAGAAGAAGAAGAGAGAAAAAGGGACAGAAACTATTATTGATGAGGCAATTGCTGAAAACTTCCCCCTTCTGGGGAAGGAGATAGTCTCTCTGGACATGGAGATTCACAGATCTCCAAACAGAAGGAATGCAAGGAAGACAAAACCAAGACATAATAATTAAAACAGCAAAGATTAAGGATAGACACACTGTGAAAAGCAGCTACAGAGAGAAAAATGAACACATACAAAGAAAAACTCATCAAGCTATCATCAGATTTCTCAACAGAAACCTTACAGGCAGAAAGGAGTGACATAATACATTTAATGCAATGAAAAACAAGGTCCTTGAACCAAGAATACTCTACCCAGCAGGTTATCATTTATGAATTTGAAGAAGGTATTAAACACTTTTCAGATAAGCAAAAGCTGAGAGAATTTAGCTCCCACAAACCACCTCCACAGTGCACTTTGGAGGGACTGCTATATATTGAAGTAACCCTAAGGTTAAATAGCTGTAACCAGGAGTAATAAAACCAGAGCAAAGTAGAACAATTCATTACTAAACAGATGCAAAATCAAATCAACTACCTCCAAAGTCAATCAACAGATAGACAAAGAGTACAGAATATGATAAATAATATATGAAGAATGGAGGAGGAAGAAAAAGGAGAAAAAAAAAGAACCTTTAGGTTGTGTAATAACAGCGTACTAAGTGAGTTAAATTAAACTGTTAGACAGTAAGGGAATTACCCTTGAACTTTGGTAACCAAGAATTTAAAGCCTGCAATAGCAATAAGTACATACCTATCAATAATCACCATAAATGGAAATGGTCTGAATGCACCAATCAAAATATGTAGTCACTTAATGGATTAAAAAAACAAGACCAGTCTACATGCTGCATACAAGAGAATCACTTCAAACACAAAGACATACACTGAATGAAAGTAAAGGGATGGAAAAAGATATTTCATGCGACGAAAAGGGAGAAAAAAGCAGGAGTTGCAGTACGTGTATCAGACAAAACATAGACTTCAAAACAAAAAAAGTAACAAGAAACAAGGAAGACATTACATAATGATAAAAGGGTCAGTCCAAAAAGAGGACATAACCATTATAAATATCTAACCACCCAACACAAAAGATCACCTACATATGTGAACACTAACAGAATTAAAGGGGGAAATAGAATGGAATGCATTCATTTTAGGAGACTTCAACACACCACTCACTTTAAAGGACAGATCAACCAGAGAGAAAAATAAGTAGAGACAGAGGCACTGAACAACGTATTAGAACAGATGGACCTAAAGGACATCTAAAGAACACTCCATCCAAAAGTAACAGGATACACAGTCTTCTCAAGGGCACATGGAACATTTTCCAGAATAGATCCCACTCTAGGCCACAAAAAGAGCTTGAAATTATACCAACCAGCTTCTCAGACAACAAAAAAGATTTGGAATTATACCAACCAGCTTCTCAGACAACAAAGGTATGAAACTAGAAAAAAATTATACAAAGAAAATGAAAAAGGCAACAAACTCATGGAGGCATAATAACATGCTCCTAAATAATCAATGGATCAATGACCAAATAAAAACGGAGATCAAGAAATATATGGAGACAAATGACAACAACAATTCAACACCGCAAAATCTGCAGGATGCAGCGAAGATCATACTAAGGGACAAGTATATTGCAATACAGGCCTACCTAAGGAAAGAAGAACGATCCCAAATGTACGGTCTAAACTCACAATTAATGAAACTACAAAAAGGAAGAACAAATGAGGCCCAAAGTCAGTAGAAGAAAGGGACAAAACAAAGATTAGAACAGAAATAAATAAAATTGAGAAGAATAAAATACAATAAATCAATGAAGGCAGGAGATGGTTTTTTTGAGAAAATGAAAAGAGATAAACACTGAGCCAGACTTATCGAGAAAAAGAGAGTCTACACACATAATAAGAATCAGAAATTAGAAAAGAAAAAATCACCAAAGAGAACACAGAAATACAAAAAATTATTAGAGAATACTATGAAATATTATATGCTACCAAACGATAACCTGGAAGAAATATACAACTTTTTAGAAAAATACAACCTTCCAAAGCTGACTCAGAAAGAAACAGAAAATCTGAATAGACCAAATACCAGCAAGGAAATTGAATTGGTAATTGAAAAACTGAGAACAAAACTCCCTGAACCATGGTTTCACTGCTGAAAATTATCAAGCATTTAGTGAAGACCTAAAATCCATCCTCCTCAAAGTTTTCCAAAGAGTACAAGAGGATGGAATACTTCCGAACTCATTCAACAAAGCCAACATTACTCTAATACCAAAACCAGGCAAAGACAACACAAAAAAAAGGAAATTACAGACGAATATCACTGATGAATATAGATGCAAAAATACTAAACAAAACATTAGCAAACTGAATTAAAAAATACATCAAAAAGATCATCCATCATGATCAAGTGGAATTAATCCCAGGGATATAGGGATGGTACAACATTTGAAAATCCATCAACATTATCCACCACATCAACAAAAAAAAGGACAAAAACAACAATTATCTCCAAAGATATTGAAAAAGCATTCGACAAAATTCAACATCCATCCATAATAAAAACTCTCAACAAATTGGGTATAGAGGGCAAGTATCTCAACATAATAAAGCCCATATATGACAAACCTACAACCAACATTATACTTAACAGCGAGAAGTTGAAAGCTTTTCCTTTAAGATCAGGAACAAGACAAGGATGCCCACTCTTCCCACTTTTATTCAACATAGTACTGGAGGTCCTAGCCACGGCAATTAGACATAAAAATAATAAAAGGGATCCAGATTGGCAAGGAAGAAGTCAGCCTGTCCCTGTTTGCAGATGACATGATATTTACATAAAAAACCCTAAAGAATCCAATCCAAAACTACTAGATCTAATATCTGAATTCAGCAAAGTTGCAGGATACAAAATTAATACACAGGAATCTGTGGCATTCCTATATACTTATGATGAACTAGAAGAAAGAGAAATTAGAAAAACAATTCCATTCACAATAGCATCAAAAAGAATAAAATACCTAGGAATAAACCTAACCAAGGAAGTGACAGACCTATACTGCGAAAACTACAGGATACTCGGGAGAGAAATTAAACATGATACCAATAAATGGAAACACATCCCATGCTCATGGATAGAAAGAATTAGTATTGTCAAAATGGCCATCCTGCCTAAAGCAATCTACAGATTCAATGCAGTGCCTATCAAAATACCAACAGCATTCTGCAACAAACTAGAGAAAAATCATTCTAAAATTCATATGGAACCATAAAAGACCCAGAATAACCAAAGCAATCCTGAGAAGGAAGAATAAAGCAGGGTGAATTATGCTCCCTGACTTCAAGTTCTACTACAAAGCCACAGTAATCAAAATAATTTGGTACTGGCACAAGAACAGACCGATAGACCAATGGAACAGGCTAGGGAGCCCTCATATAAACCCAACCATATATGGTCAATTAATATATAATAAAGGAGCCATGGATATACAATGGGGAAATGACAGCCTCATCAACAGCTGGTGGTGGGAAAATGGACAGCTACATGAAAGAGAATGAAACTGGATTATTGTCTTACCCCAAACAGAAAAGTAAACTTGAAATGGATCAAACACCTGAATGTTAGTAATGAAACTATAAAACTTGTAGAAGAAAACATAGGCAAAAATCTCTTAAATATAAAAATGAGCAACTTTTTCCTGAATGCAAATCCTCGGGCACAGGAAACAAAGACAAAAATGAACAAATGGGACTACATCATGATAAAAAGCTTCTGTAAAGCAAAGGACACTATCAGTAGAACAAAAAGGCATCCTACAGTATGGAAGAATATATTTGTAAAGACATATCTGACACGGGGTTAACATCCAAATACATAAAGAACTCATATGCCTTAACACCCAAAAGGCAAATAACCCTATTAAAAAATGGGTGGAGGATCTGAACAGACACTTCTCCAAAGAAGAAATTCAGATGGCCAACAGGCACATGAAAAGATGCTCCACGTCATTGATTATGAGGGAAATGCAAATTAAAACGATAATGAGATATCACCTCACACCAGTTAGGATGGCCAACATAGAAAAGAATAGGAACAACAAATGCTGGAGAGGATGCAGAGAAAGGGGAACCCTCCTACACTGCTGGTGGGAATGTAAGCTAGTTCAACCATTGTGGAAAGCAGTATGGAGGTTCCTCAAAAAAACTCAAAATAGAAATACCATTTGACCCAGTAATTCCACTACTAGGAATTTACCTAAAGAAGGCAGTTTCCCAGTCTCAAAAAGACATATGCACCCCTATGTTTACCGCAGCACTATTTACAATAGCCAAGAAATGGAAGCAACTTAAGTGTCCATCAGTCCATAAATGGATTAGGAAGATGTGATACATATACATAATGGAATATCATTCAGCCATAAGAAGAAAACAAATCCTACCATTTGCAACAACATGGAACTAAAGGGTATTATGCTCAGTGAAATAAGCCAGGCGGAGAAAGACAGTACCAAATGATTACATTCATCTGTGGATCATAAGAACAAAGCAAAAGCTGAAGGAACAAAATAGTAGCAGACTCACAGAACCCAAGAATGGACTAACAGTTGTGAAAGGGAAAGGGACTAGGGGTGGTGGGTAGTAAGGGAGGGATAAGGAGAATAAGGAGTATTACGATTAGCTCACATACTGTAGCAGGGGGGCACAGAGAAGGCAGTATAGCACAGAGAAGACAAGTAGTGATTCTATAGCATCTTACTATGCTGATGGACAGTGACTGTAATGGGGTATGTGGTAGGGACTTGATAATGTGGGAAATCTAGTAATCACAATGTTGCTCATGTAATTGTACATTAATGATACCAAAATAAAATAAATAAGTAAATTTTACAATAAAGAGATTTTGCCTCTATTTTCTTCTAAGAGTTTTATGTTTTCATGACTTACATTCAGGTATTTCATCTATTTTGATTTTACTTTTGTGTATGGAGTTAGACAATATCCAGTTTCATTCTCTTACATGTAGCTGTCCAGTAATGCCAACACAAGTTGTTAAAGAGGCCGTCATTTTCCCTTTATCATATATTAATTGACCATATAAGGTTGGGTTTATACCTGGGATCTCTATTTTGTTCCATTAATCTATGTGTCTATTCTTGTGCCAGGACCAAATTGTCTTGATTACTGTGGCTTTGCAGTAGAGCTTGAAGTCAGGGAGCATAATGCCTCCAGCTTTATGCCTCCTTCTCAGGATTTCTTTGGCTATTTGGGGACTTTTGTGGTTCCATATGAATTTTAGAACTATTTGCTCTAGTTCATTGAAAAATGCCATTCATATTTTGATAGGGATTGCATTTGATCTGTAGGTTGCTTTAGTCAGGATGACCATTTTTTTTTACTTAAAACAATTTTTTATTAAGGTATTATTGATATACAAAGACAATTTTTTTAATTATAAAAACTTAAGAGTCCGTTACTGTATCAGCATTCCACAAAGCACATTTCAGAGATGCTGGAGTAAATTATTTACAATATATTATTTATCAGGTTGTACTTATTAAAATTCTATAGAAATTCATTTTTTTTTTTGAGAGGGCATCTCTCATATTTATTGATCAAATGGTTGTTAACAACAATAAAATTCTGTATGGGGGGTCAATGTTCAATGCACTATCATTAATCCATCTCAAGCCTAATTCTCGTCAGTCTCCAATCTTCTGAAGCATAATGAACAAGTTCTTACATGGTGAATGAATTCTTACATAGTGAATAAGTTCTTACATGGTGAACAGTACAAGGGCATTCATCACAGAAACTTTTGGTTTTGATCATGCATTATGAACTATAAACAATCAGGTCAAATATGAATATTCGTTTGATTTTTATACTTGATTTATATGTGGATCCCACATTTCTCCCTTTATTATTATTATTATTTTTATTTTTAATAAAATGCTGAAGTAGTAGGTAGATGCAAGATAAAGTTAGAAAACATAGTTTAGTGTTGTAAGAGAGCAATTGTAGATGAACAGGTGTGTGCCTGTAGACTATGTGCTAATCCGAGCTAGACAAGGGCAATAAAACATCCACGGATGCAGAAGCTTTCTCTCAAAACAGGGGGTGGGGGGCGAGGGGTGAGGTTCTAAGCTTCACCACTGTTGTTCCCCGATTTCTCACCTGATGGCCCCCCTGCGACTGTGCCTGTCTTAGGTTGTTCCTCCCTTGAGGAAAGGATGGCCATTTTGACTATATTAATTCTTCCTATCCATGAGCACAGAATGTGTTTCCATTTATTGGTATCTTCTTTAATTTCTCTAATGAGTGTCTTGGAGTTTTCAGGGTATAGGTCTTTCACTTCCTTGGTTAGGTCTATTCCTAGGCATTTTATTCTTTTTTATAAAATTGTGAATGGGATTGTTTTCCTGATTAATCTTTCTGCTAGTTCATCGTTAGCATATAGGAATACAAGAGATTTCTGTGTATTAATTTTGTATCCTGAAACTTTGATAAATTATTAGTTCTAGTTGTTCTGGGGTGGATTCTTTAGGGTTTTCTATGTACAATATCATGTCATCTGCAAACAGTGACAGTTTAACTTCTTCCTTAACAATATCTTTTATTTCTTTGTGCTGTCTGATTGCCAGGGCTACAACCTCCAGAACTATGTTGCATAAAAGTGGGGAGAGTGGACATCCTTGTTTTGTTCCTGATCTTAAAGGAAAAGCTTTCAGCTTCTCGTTGTTAAGGATGATGTTCGCTGTGGGTCTGTCATATATGGCATTTATTATTTTGAGGTACTTTCCCTCTATACCCATTTTGTTGAGAGTTTTTATCATGAATGGATGTTGAATTTTGTTGAATGGTTTTTCAGGATCTATGGAGATGATCGTGTGGTTTTTGTCGTTCTTTTTGTTGATGGGGTAGATGATCTTGATGAATTTTCTAATATTGTACCATCCTTGCATCCCTAGAATAAATCCTACTTGATCATGATGGATGACCTTTATGAATTAGTTTTTTAATTTGATTTGCTAATATTTTGCTGAGTATTTTTGCATGTATGTTCATCAAGGTTATTGGTCTGTAATTTTCTTTTATTGTGGTGGTGTTGCCTAGTTTTCATATTAGAGTGATGCTCGCCTCATAAAATGAGTTTGGAAGTATTCCCTCTTCTACATTTTGGAAAACTTTAAGGAGGTTGGTTATTAGGTCTTCACTATATGTTGGATAAAGTTCAATGGTGAAGGCATCTGGTCCAGGGGTTTTGTTCTTAGGTACTTTTTTGATTACCAATTCAATTTCATTGCTGATAATTGGTCTGTTCAGATTTCTGTTTCTTCCTGGGTCAGCCTTGGAAGTTTGTATTTTTCTAGAAAGTTATCCATTTCCTCTAGGTTATCCAGTTTGCTGGCATATAATTTTTCATAGTATTCTCTAATAATTCTTTGTATTTCTGTGGTATCCATACTCATTTTTAACTTTCTCATTTCTGATTCTGTTTATGTGTGTACATTCTCTTTTTTCCTTAATCAGTCTGGCTAGGGAGTTATTTTATTTTCTCAATGAACCAGAACCTGTTTTCATTGATCCTTTCTATTGTTTTATTCTTGTTGATTTAATTTATTTCTGCTCTAATCTTCATTATGTCTCTCTTTCCACTGACTTTGGGCCTCATTTGTTCTTTTTCTAATTTCGTTAATTGTGAGTTTAAACTGTTCATATGAGACTGTTCTTCTTTCCTGAGGTAGGACTCTACTTCAGTATACTTCCCTCTTAGCACAGCCTTTGCTGTGTCCCACAGATTTTGTGGTGTTGAATTATTGTTTTCATTTGTCTCCATATATTGCCTGATCTGTTTATTTGGTCATTGATCCATTGATTATTTAGGAGCATGTTGTGAAGCTTCCATGTGTCTGTGGACTTTTCATTTTCTTTGTATAATTTATTTCCAGTTTCATAACTTTGTGGTCTGTAAACTAGTTGGTACAATTTCAATCTTTTTGAATTTACTGAACCTCTTTTTGTGGCCTAGTATGGAATCTATTCTGAAAAATGTTCCATGTGCACTTGAGAAGAATGTGTATCCTGTTGCTTTTGGGTGGAGTGTTCTGTAGATGTCTCTTAGGTCCATCTGTTCTAATGTGTTGTTCAGTGCTTATGTCTCTTTACTTATTTTCTGTCTGGTTGATCTGTCTGTTGGAGTGAGTAGAGTGTTGAAGTCTCCTAGAATGAATGCATTACATTCTATTTCCCCTTTTAATTTTGTTAGTGTTTGTTTCACATATGTAGGTGATCTGTGTTGGGTACATAGATGTTTTATAATGGTTATATCTTCTTGTTGGACTGACCCCTTTATCATTACATAATGTCCTTCTTTGTCTTTTGTGACTTCCTTTGTTTTGAAGTCTATTTTATCTTATACAAGTACTGCAACTCCTGCTTTTTTCTCCCTATTAGTTGCATGAAATATCTTTTTTCCATCCCTTGACTTTAAGTCTATGTATGTCTTTGGGTTTGAAGTGAGTCTCTTGTAGGCAGCATATAACTGGGTCTTTTTTTTAATCCATTCAGTGACTCTATGTCTTTTGATTGGTGCATTCAGACCGTTTACATTTAGGGTGGTTATCGATTGATCTGTACTTATTGCTATTGCAGGCTTTAGATTCTTGGTTACCAAACGTTCAAGGTAACTTCCTTACTATCTAACAGTCGAATTTAACTTAGTATGCTATTACAAACACAATCTAAAGGGGTTTTTTTCCTCCTTTTTCTTCCTCCTCCATTCTTTATATTTTAGGTATCATATTCTGTACTCTTTATTTATCCCTTACTGATTTTGGGGGTGGTTGACTTGATTTTGCATCTGCTTAGTAATTAATTGGTGTACTTTCTTTACTGGGGTTTTATTTCCCCTGAATACATCTATTTAGCCTTAGGAGCACTTTCATTCATAGCAGTCCCTTCAAAATACACTGTAGAGACGGTTTATTGAAGGTAAATTCTCTCAGCTTTTGTCTATCTGAAAATTGTTTAATCCCTCCTTCAAATTTAAATGATAATCTTACTGGGTAGAGTACTCTTGGTTCAAGCCCTTGTGCTTCATTACATTAAATATATACCATGTCACTCCCTTCCGGCCTGTAAGGTATCTGCTGAGAAGTCTGATGATAGCCTGATGGGTTTTCCTTTGTATGTGATCTTTTTTCTCTCTCTGGCTACTTTTACTACTCTGTCCTTGTCCTTGATCTCTGCCATTTTAATTATTATGTGTCTTGGTGTTGTCTTCCTTGGGTCTCTTGTGTTGGGAAACCTGTACAACTCCATGGCCTGAGAGGCTACCTCTTTCCCTATATTGGGGAAGTTCTCAGCAATTACCTCATCAAAGACATTTTCTATCCATTTTTCTCTCTCTTCTTCTTCTGATATACCAATAGTGTGAATGTTGTTTTGTTTGGATTGGTCTCACAGTTCTCTCAATATTCTTTCATTCTTGAAAATCGTTTTTTCTCTCTGTGCCTCTGCTTCTTTGTATTCTCTAATTTCTGTCATTTCCTGTCTCCTCTACTTCATCTAATCTGCTTTTAAATCCCTCCATTGTATGTTTCATTTCACATACTGTATTCAACATTTGTATCTCATTCTTAAATTCCTCCCTGAGTTTTTGAATATTTTTCTGTAGCTTCGTGAGCATGTTGATGATTTTTATTTTGAAATCATTGATTCATGAAGTTTCACTCTGGCCCTCTTTCTGGTGTTTGTGGGATTTTGGTTTGAACCAGGCTCCTTTGACATTTCATATTTATAAGTGGCAACCTCTAGTGCTCAGAAACTCTACTCTCTGTAGCTGCTCAACCTCTGGAGTAATGGCAGGGGTCACAGGCAAGCAGCACTGGTACCTGTCTGGAGGAAAAGGCCTTTCCTGCTTTCCAGCTTCAGTGCCTGTCTCCACTGCCTGGGCCAGTGGGCCAAGTGCACAGGGAGAAGCTTCTACGCTTTGCATATGTCGCTGCCATAAGCAGAGCCGCCCTCTGGCTGGCCTTGTGCAATGCAGGGACAGCCGGTGCTTGCTGGGAGGCAAGTGCAACAGACTTCATATTGCAGTGGGGTTCCTCGGAGCTCTGTAGCCAGCCAGTGCAGATAGAGTGCCTGAAGCTCCTGAAAGTTACCAACGTGCTTGACAGAGTGCTCCCGGAAAATTTTGTCCACTTGTCCTTTTCCTGAGCAGCAAGCTCTGTGCAATCCTTGCCCCTTAGTGGCCCTCTCGCTGTTAGGAAGTCTCTCAGACTGCCTGCCTTTCTTTTTGTCCCAGAGCAGCCAGATGTGGATCTCTTTTTTCCAAAAGTGGCTAGAATCTCAGACTCTCCAAAGTATTCTTAGAGAATAAAAGCCTGTCATAGCTTTCCAACCCCACTAATCTCCAGAGCACCATGTAATGTAGGTTCATCCTCCCAGAACAGATCTCCAGGGCTGGGTGTTCAGCAGTCCTAGGCCTCCACCCCCTCCCTGCTGCTCCGTTTCTCTTCCTCCCTCCAATGAGCTGGTATGGGGAAAGGCTTGGGTCCCGCCGGATCATGGCATTCGTATTTTACCCTTTTCCTTGAGGTCTGCTGGTTTCCCCAGGTGTAGACAGTCTGCCACAGCCTTCTTTCCTGTTGCTCTTTCAGAATTTGATGTATTTGCTGTATTTTCATATTATATGTGGTTTTGGGGGGAGGTTTGTGTCTCACCTCGCATGCCATCTTTAATCCCACCCCCACATATAACTTTTGACTCCCCAAAAACTTAACTCCTAAAGCCTACTGTTGACTAACAGCCTTACCCATAACAAAACAGTCAATTAACACACGCTTTGTATATGTATTATATATTATATTCTTAGAATAAAGTAAGCTAGAGAAAAGAAAATGTTTCTTTTTTGAATTGTCACAAATCTCCAAATAATTTTCCAACATATTTTTTGAAAGAAATCTACTTTTATGTGGACCTCTGCAGTTCACTCATGTTGTTCAAGGGTCAACTATACTTCAATGGCACTATGTGAAAATTTACTTTTAAGATTACTATAAGTCTACCTGGTAATTTCAGGATGTAGTCCCTCAAGAATGACTAAAATACTAGGCATACGAATGTGACTAACCTGCAGTGAAAGAATGAACGTGGTTCACCTCTGATTTATCCTGGGTGGTAATGAAAGGGGACCAGCAGGAAGAGGTATATTTCTAGCACCACTGGGACTCTACTCAAGACAAAGGGCCTCAAGCTCTGCAGGTCAGACAGCTCTATCTCTACAAAGCCCCTACAGGAACATCATCTGACTTCTCCCTGATCCCCAGCACAGATACAATGGCAGCTCTGACTGAATGAGCACCATGAAAACTTCTCTGCAAAAGGGACCATACTGCAGCTGTCAAAGCCACAAGGTAGGCACTGCCCAGAAAAGACCCTGCCAGGCTATTCCAAAATCAGGCCAGAAAATTCTGGTATGCTCAACGAGTTCTAGTACCAACTCACTCAGTACCCAAACTGGGCTTATTTGAGGATAGTCCTTCAAGCCAGGTTTCTTACTCTCTAGAATGTATAACTAAGTAAGTAAATTCCTTATATCTTACTATTATATACTTTCCCAGCCCTGGGTGTCCCATTAACCAATTCCACTGATCCTACTGAAATCCTCTATTTCTTGTTAAATTTCACAAATCCTCAACTTTTGTCAACAGGTGTCTCCCTACACCCAAGTAAAAGCTGGCTTTCCCAAAGGATATACTTTCCCTGATCACTCTCCATTGAAGGTCATTAATGCCCCAGCACAACAGAGGAGCAGGGAAAGCGTGAGCAATCTCCTGCCCTTCAGTGCTGTCCCCTTCATGTGAAGCACATACTCCTTTTCACTCTACCCTCCTCACTGCTCCCTTTTAGGGACTCCCAGTCAGTCTTGCCCATTCATTTTAAGAAGGCTTTGGCTCACAATCAATCTTCCCATCAAATGCCACTCCTGCCATAATCCTAGGATTCAATGTCTGAATTCCTTGATGTCTTTAATTCCCATGGCCTCATGCATCCCATCCATTTCAACTATCTATTTTATAGGACTCCATGTGGATCCTATCCTTGCCAACAGCTCTGTCCTGGCCCATCACACTGTCACTCTCATTTGCTGGTCTTTAATCTCACAGAGATATCTACTTCCCCAACTGTTATATTTTCTGCCAACCTGTCAGTCCATTCTAAATTCTCCTCCTGCCTATCCAGGCTACAATCCTGGACTTATCATCCAAACTATTCTTTCACCATCACACTCAATTCATTTGCATCTCAGTACTTCTGCTGTATCTACCAGCAAAATTCTAACCCTACAGTAAATCAGTAATTCCTGCCTGTTCCTCCACTATTAGAGGAAAAATTTTTAAAGGAAAAGGAGAAAAAGGGAAGAAGCAGAGGAGGAAGAGGGGCACAGAGGGAAAAGATTGAAGGAGGGAAGAAGGCTGGAAAAGAAGGTGAAGGGAAGAGGAGGAAAAAGGAGAAAGGAGGAGGATAAGACAGAAAGAAAATCACATCACCTTAAAGACTGCTGAGCTTTTGTTGTCTATCATTCATCTTCCTCCCCCATTTACCCCAAACACTATTCTAGATCTTCATTATCCTCTCAAGATCATGCCACACCCTTTAGCAACTCAACCTCTTCAGGTGTGACTTTGGAGTGATAACCCCCTGACCCACTGGGCCACCAGAATCTCAGAATCTCTTCCTTCTTAGCAAAATGACTGAAGATTAACATAATCTGAAATAAACTCACTGCCAAGTAATATTATTACACTTCCCCATTCTGTCAAAAGGCAAGTAAAATAAATTTTGTGAACCTAAGTACATTCATGTGTTTTATTCTTAGGTTTCAACAGAGATCAGAAAATAACATGTGCAAATAAACTTGTGAGAAATGTGAACATACAATTAAGTCTTTCTAAAGGCTCTTTACAAGATTATGTTCAAGACTCCTAATTGCCTAACTACAAAGAACCCAGAACCCACTAATTTGGAATTTGCTTGGTAAATCCTTTCCCTATTGAGAATAAAGATACACACATCATAAAGTTTTAAGAGAAAATTATCCAAATTCACAGAACAGTTCTCAAAACTGTATTTGAGAAGCATCTATTTATATAAACATGTTATTAACAAAAATTATAACAGCAGCAGCTAACACTGGCTGAATATATACCATGTGCCTGTTCCTGTCCAAAGTGTTTTAGCTAATTTAGAACAGAAAAATACACTGAATAGGCACTATTTATTACTGTCATTTGTCAATTAAGGAATTAAAGCATAAAAGGTTAGGTAAATTGCTCCTATGTCAGACAATTTATTAAATAAAGCCAAATTCTGAATCAAGGGAATTTACCTCCCAAGCAAGCTATTAATCACCATACCATCTACCCTAACGATTTCTAACTATTCATTTACTTAAAGCAGAAGTTTCCAAAGTATGGTCTGTGGAACCCTGGGGGGGTCTCCCCCCAAAACTCTTTGGAGAAGTCTGCACAGTCAAATAATTTTCATAATACCACCATGATTTTCTTTGCCTTTTCCACTGTGTTAATATTTGCACTAAAGGTATAAAAGCAATGACAGAAAAAACTGCCGGAGCCTCAGCACAACAGGCAATAGCACCAAACCACACCAGCAGCCACTACATTCTTCAGTGTCAGGTGCCCAAAGAAAAAAACAAGAGAAAATTAGAAATAAAAAATTTTAAACACTACTTAAGAATATCCTTGGTGAAGCAGTAAAAATTACTTTTAATAAATGTCAACCCTTGAGTACACATCCTTCTGATGAGCCAGCACTTCCACAGCAAACTGAAGCACAGAGCATCCCTAGGAAGAGCGCTGGTGTGCTTCTTGGGGCTACGAGGTAAATTAGGGACCATTTTCATGGAGCACCAGTTTTACTCGAAAGAACAACTGACAAACTGTGATTACTCAGACTTCATACTAAGCAGATATTTTCTTTAAAATAAATGATATGAGCCTGTCATTTTAAGAGAATAACAGAGTCCTGAGTGCAAAAAGTTTGAGAATAGCTGATTTAAAAGAAACTCTGGACAACCCTTTTTGGTCCCATTTGAGCAATGGTCTACAACTAACAGCAAATGAAACTGAAATCCTTTTAAGGTGGCATTTTCATTAAGTCTTACCATTTCTTCTCAAACAACCAAATTAGTAAAATATTATTACATACCACTTTCTAAAACTCACTCAAGGAAATGTGTGATCACTTGAATGTGCAATCTGATTCGCATGATTCCTTATTAGAGTCACACTTACCTTCATTTCAATAACAGTTTGCAGAGCTTTTGTTTTGGCAGAATCAGGGGCATTCTCAAATCTCCGATGCATCTCCTATACAAAAGAAGCAAAAAAGAGAGTAAGCATCCTCCTTTTTGCTCCCTTTTAAAAGGGGACTAAAGGGGAAAAGAGAGGGAGTAGTTGTGTGCCTAAGATGATTACCCCAGCCTTGTAAGACACTCTGGCCTTTTTCTGCCTCCCCATCAGGGAACCCATGGACTGCATTCAGGCTAAGGAGGCATAAGGGTCAAACATGCAGGGACAGAAGGATCCCCATTCCAGGACACCTAGTTACTTTAAATTAGTCACACAGACCCCAGCTACTACAAGAGTTGAAACTACAGCACATCCCCAAGTTGGTGTATCAACCTTCCACATGATTCTAAGACATATAATCAGAGTAACAAACAATCCCAAAAGGGAATTAAAAATATTCCCCTTTTAAAAGGAGAAATAAAAGCTGTCAGAACCAGCCTACATTGCACAAAGCTACTGAAAGCATTTATATTGACAACATCCCTTCCACAGTATCCACCCCCAGAGTAACAACCACCTGGCTACCTATGACGAAAATCTCTCTCCAGTGATGTGATAGGTAGCAAGAAAAAGAAGGTATGACTGTTGAACACATTCATGTTTTAAAATGTCGAGAAAACATGGCAATTTTTTTAATTCAAATTTTAGTGGTTCAGGATCAGGAAGGAAGGAGGCAATGGTTATCCTATCACAGATCTTCGAGAAACACTGTACAGTCACCAGACCACCTCAGAAATTTTCTTGTCATATTCTGTGAATGTCTCTGAGTTAATCAATCAGTACTTCCAAAGTTCCCTAGTGACCCCAGAGAACACACAGATGAGTACTTTCGATCTGAACAGTGTTTCACAATAAAATGAATATATAATACTGTAATTATACCTTTTGCCTAATTTATTCATTCCTGACTGACCAGGAAGAATGGTTTGAGAGAAACAGAAAACAGAGCTGCTAACTTCATTGAGTTATCTCTTCTGAAGCAGTATCAGTAGTCCTAATGAACTGATGAAATTTCTACATTATAAACAGTCAACAGTTTAAACACCAATAATTTCTGAACACCCACACCCTCCCGCCAAATCTAGCAGCTGATACTATGGTGCAAGTAAGACACACCACCCTTTCTGCTATCTCTCTCCCTAACTCCAGCCTTAAATGTCCAACTAGGTATCACACTTAAATGTTTTAATGGATATTTCAAACCCTACATGCCCAAAATTAAATTCTTGGTGGTATACCCCCAAACCTGCTCCATCCTTCGGATTCCTCAGGTCAAAAATCTGTGAGCCTTCTTAAAGTCCTCCATCTCTTTCAAGCACAATCAAGAAATCCAGTCTCTACCTTCAAAACACATCCAAAATTCAAGCACTTCTCCCATTTCCACGACTACTGCTGGAGGGAGCCACCAACAAACACACACCTTATAATCTAACAGCAGCCTCCTAAACAGGTTCCCTAATCTTCATCTTGCTCCTGCAGTCTACTCTGAACACAGCAGTCAGTGACCCTTATAAACATAATTTGATCTTGGCACTCCCCTGCTCAAAATCCTGCTGTGGCTCCCATCTGACTCAAAGTAGAGCCCAAGTCCTTGAGCAGCCGACACACCTCAGCTCTTCCCCTCTTCCCTCATCCACTATGCTTCAGCAACACTGGACTCCTTGTTGTTCCTCAAATATTCCAGGCATTCCTCAATCCTCAGGGCCTTCATTCACATCAGCTATTCCTGCTACCTGCAGCCATTTCCACAGCCCACAGGGCAAGACTTCATCTCCTTCAAGTCTTAGTTCGAATGCCTCTTTTTTATTACTAGGGTCAGTAGTTGTGATAATCACATTATAGTTACGCCAGAAAATGCCCAAGTTTTAGAAATGCATACTAAAGTGCACAGAGGTAAATTACATGGTGCCAGGAACTCATCTAAAATCTTTGGTGAAGAAAAGAAGTAAAAGAAAAAAAAAAGGATATGTGAAACTACTGTGACAAAATTGTGGTGGCTGGTGTATCTGAGTGATGAGCATATGGAGATTAGTTATACTAGTCTCACTACTTCTGTGCAGGTTTGAAACTTATCATCAAAAAAAAACAGTGTTTAATGTTCTCAGTGTAAATTACTCTATTTTAAAACTTAAAACTGACAAAAAAGAACCCATGTGTCCTTTCCCCTTTACCTTATTTTTTTTCTTTTTCCCATACCACTTACCCTCTAACATAATATATATTTGTTTCTTATGCATACTGTTTCCTTTCTAAAGAAACATGGTCTTCACTCCACTCACTGACGAACCCAAAGTGCCTAGAACAGAAGCTGGTACATTGCTGAGTGCCTAACAGCTATTTGAAGAATGAATGTTGAATGAAGGAGTAAGGAATGGCTACCAAACTTTCAAGAATTAGCTGAAGAGGGAACAATTTAACCTTTTCCTACGCCTGTGCTGAATTATTTGCCTGTCCTCTTATTTCTCATACAGCATGCTACATGGCCCTCCTTTAACACTTACTACATTATACTGCAATAATTTTCTTCTCTAACACACCAGACTGTGAACTCCTTAAGGGCAAAAACTGTCTTTTGTATTCCTCAAACACCATCTGACATGTCAGCAATCATTAAAAATTATCTCTCCTCCACATCTGTTCCTCTTTTGTTGGATGAAAAGATGAATGAATAAATGAATAACTTATTAGCTAGTTTCTATCTTCACCTCTCTGCTGGACCACTCCTTCTACAACATCAAATAAAGGACCCCCTTGTTTCTAAACCTAATAGCTGTTGTCAGTTCACATCCTTCCTGAAACCCATCTAGTAGCTGACCTTTTTTTTAACCATAGGGAGAGTTAAGGTAGCAACGTGTTTAAAATTTTCAATGAGTTTCCATTAAAGAATTATCCCAGCTCTAAATGCTTATCCCCTACCCATTCCCCTGTCCTACCCACAGAGACATTTTCTAAGTTCCTGTCCTTGGAGCCCTTCCTAATTCTATAGCCCCAGTTGAGGGCCTCTACTAGCCCACAGAGTAACTTCACATAAGTTTGAAAAAAGCAGCCCTATGGGTATATGTAACCCCACCCTGAAACATGGGTTGGATTTTTGGCCCCACGTGCTCCATCAGCAAGCAGGAAGCTCTTGCTCAGCAAACTACCTGCACCCACCACCAGCCAAGGTGCAGCCCTTCCCCAATCCCACAGATTCAACTCCCACCTTTCACGGGTAACCTGCACAATCTATTTCTCCAGCCCTATTGTGGACAGCTATAACTCTCTCTTGTGCTATCGGATCTCCTTTCTATGTCTGGGGACTCCATGCTCTAAGGCAGTGTCTACCTCCCGCAACACAGGTAAATTGCCACAAACTTGTTTTCCCAGCCTTTCTTGCAATTAAAGGCCAGACACATTATCCAAGCAGCCCAAGTCAGACACACACATCATTTACTTTGAATTAGAATCTTGTAAGGAGAAGAAGCAGGGATGTGAATATTCAGAGACAATCCTGGCAGTGAGTGATGGAGGCAGCAGCTGCCTCAAGCCTCTGGACTCGGGCTGGCAGCGGCTCAGTGGCAATGATGCAGGCAGGGCAAGCTGCTGTGCCTGCACTCTGTACCAACAGCAGACCGTATTCACCAGCCAATAAAGGGACATGAATGACGGAGGCACTGTTTCTGGCTACATAACTTCTGCACCCAGCTCTCCACCTTCTGAGAGATACTGGCACCTATATATTTCTTCCTTTCTTCATGCTGGGGACTACGCCAAGTTTTGGAGATATGATGCTAAGAAATAATAAATTTTCTCCATTTTATATGGAATTTTAATCTACCATGAAAAAACAGATTTTCATCAAATAATCACCTGAACAACTCATGAGGGTGGCCGATAACCTCCACAATGCTGGCACCCATGATTCACCTTTAGTTATCATCCAACTTGATCTGTGAAAAGCATCCAACTAGTTGCTCAATCTCTCTTCCTTATCACAGTCTCTTTCTTCCCCTTCCCTTGACTTCTAAGACATGACACTCTCTAAATTTTCCCTCCTGTCTTACTGGCTCCTTTTCTGCCCACTTCCTTAGGAGTGCCCTGGTCACAGGCCAAAGTCCTCTGTCTTCTCTTCTCATCTACCCTCATTCCCTTGGTGTTCTCACCCAGTCTCATAATTTGCAATACCATCCACATAATGACAACTCCCAAATTTTGCCTGCTGCTGAAATCCACACTTGCATATACCATTGCCTTCTCAGTGTCTACATGTGTATATCTAATAAGTATCAGCGGTTAGTATGTCCACAATGCAACTCCTAATCTTCCCCTCTACATTTGTTTCATTTACACCATCCTGATTAATGGTATGTGTCCACTCAGTTGTTTAGGCCAAAAATATGGGAATCTCCTTTTTCTTACACCTACATCCAAGCCACCTGGAAATCCTGTGATAGCTATTTTCAAAATGTCACCAGAAACCAGATGCATCTTTTTACCTCCACTGCCATACTGATCTGAGACACCATTATGTCTTGCATAGATTAGACCAAAAATCTCCCAAAGTTGACCTCCCTATTCACAGTAGGGCAACTACAGTGCTCTTTTTAAAAAAAGAACTCAAAATATGCTTGAAAACTTCAAAAGCTCACAGTTAAGAGTTACAGTCCTTATGTTGGCCTAGGAGGCCTTATGTGACCTGGCCCCATTACCCATCTGTCTTCCTCTCTTACTCTTTTCTCCCCTGTCTCCAGCCACACCAGCCTCCTTGCTTGTCCTCAATACATCAGTCCTGTCCCTGACTTTAAGGCCTTCACACTCACTGTTGCCTCTGCTTGACTTTCTCTTCTTCCCTTAACTATTCAAGTCTGTTCAAAAGTCAAAGTCTCAAAGAGGCCCATTCTTATTATTCTATTTTGAATTGCAATTCACCCCTAACATGCACTTTCAATCTCCCTAATCAAACTGTTTTTTCTTAGCATGTATCACTTCCTAATAGCATATTGCTTATTATGATAAGAGCTCAGAAGACAGCTCCTAAGGACAGTGAAAACATGCAGCACAGAGTAACACAGAGAAGAGGAACCTGGACAGAAAAGCAGCACTGTCTAATCTGAAAAGGATCTCCCCTGAGTCTTTGGCCAAATACTAAGTGTGCACGCACGGGGCAAGACTGCAATGCCACATGCAGAACTACTGAGGACAGAAACTTCTGAGGACAGCAACTACCAGAAAGTTATGAGCTGAATGAACATGGGCTAGGAAAAATTCAAATTCCAAACAGCCAGTGGAGAACACATCAGAGTCACTCAGTAAGACACCAGAGAGGCCAAGACTTGGGAACATAGCCAATTTAGCCCCAGAGGGAAGGCTATCTGGACCAGCCCTAACAGAGTTTAAAAGTCTTGTAAGGATTAAATTAATCCACAATTAAATTAACTATGGCAAAACCAAACACATCATTAAGGAAAACAGTAAAATCTAAAACTCACTAATCCAGGACAAAACACATTAGTTCAGGCCATAATAATCTCTCACCTGCATTAAAACAACTAACAGCTTCCTCCCAGCCTCCAGTTTGTCCACTTCAATCTCTACACTGTGAACAAGGTGACCAACTGGGCACACAGTAGATATTTAATCATATTTTTCCAGTAAGTAAGTATGAAACTTTGAAACATATAAACAAAAATAAAATCAATCTTCCTAATTGTAAATAATCATCTAAAGCCTGTAGTATATACCTTACAATTTTCATTTGGTAATGAAAACTGGTAAATATTAAAGCTGTATTTCTTTGAAATACTCCACAATTCAGATATTAAACTGATTTTATCTGTGCTCTTCCCCATTATCTAATTCCAAATGCTTTAAGGCAAAACTATTATAATTTCACTTTAAATTCTAGCAAGCATGTACACAAAAACATAAAGCAAACAGAAATCCATTTCAATAAAAAGAACACTCCTCAGTTAAACTAGGAAGCATTTCAAAAGATTCATAGGCATAAAGCTTTCCTATTAAGACATTTTAAAACCTATCACTCATAACAGATTTCCACTCAGAGGCCTGCACATTAAAGCTCACTGTGAATACACCCTGCAGTCAGTGAGCTGATGAAACTCCTTTCCCACTAGCACATGAAGCCTCTGACTCAGGCACTGTTATGGAGAGGAGCCTGGAAAACAGAAACAAATGCACCATTTGAACAAACGTTAAGTAGAATGTGCTATTTGCCTGCTTTACTTGGCTCCTTTGGGCCTGAAAGTTTTCATTCACAGAAACTGAGGTACAGGTAAAATTATCTGGACTGTGTTATTATACTACTGTAGGATCTGAAAAATCAAAAGTTAGCATAAGCACAGCCATCTTAAAGGCTTAAATACCACCCCCTAACCTAGAAGGACGAAAATTATTAGAATCTTGAAAAACAAGTTAGTCAGCCAGTGTTAAATGTAGTGACCTTTAGTTAGCTGACCTCAAATCAGTTAATCATACACACCAAGCTTATCTTGCTAGAACCACCCTAAACATTCCGAAGGTAATCTTATCTAACCAGACCCCAGGATGTGGCCCCAGACAAAGATTTATGTGTCTATGAAAAAAACACTGTATTGTGATTGTGGAAAATGTTGCCCCCTTTGAAAATGCTATAAAACCTTCTGGCTTTGTGTGCTCAGGGTCCTTGTTGAGACCCGCTGTGTCGGGCTGATGCTTGGACCCCAGCTAGCTGGTTCCTGAATAAATTCCTCTTGCTTGTTGCATCAAGAGACGCCTTTCGTGAGTGAATTGGGGCGGTGTCCTCCTCAGGGAGAATCCAACAAATCCAACACTACCAAATGTGGGCAACACAAAGTGGGCTCACTTTCTCTCATCACTTCACTAAAAAATAATGACTAATGTAGAGTTAGAAACAACTTTGTAACAAAGTTTCACATTTCTCTCTTTAGTAGTTTCCTGCTTTTTAAAAATAAATCAACTTCTACTTACAAAACTGAGAGAAAGTAGTGTTTGTGACTCAAAAGTAGTACTTATGTCTGAAATTTCTTTTTTTCAAGTTTCAAGTTTTAGCCTCCAGGACCCTTGGTTCAAGGGTGGAAGTTCTGGATTGCCAGTGAAGTCCCTTCACAGATTCAATCCTCCACACAAGTTCTGGGTTTACTGTACTCACAACATGGAAGAGACAGAAATAAGAAGGAGAGTATAAATGAACAGAATCCTCACTACTATTTCTGTCTCTTAACTCAGCCAATGTCACACAGCACTGTACTTTTAATCCTTTACCATCTCTCTGAGAAAACCTTTCCTCCCATCAAAATGGAAATGAGGCAAAACTGACAAAAAAATGGGTGGAGGGAGAATAACCTGAGTAAGTAAGATAAATAACTGTTGTCATTTTTGAAAATCACCACAAATAAACAAACAGGGACCCCTTTTTCTTTATTAATTCTTCCTTCTTTGTTGTTTCAATTTTTTTCTTTTTTTCCCCTCCAATGTCCCCTGTTTATACCTTAAAACTGCTAATGATTTAAGAGGCATTCCTCAGCTCATTAGATTCAGAATCCATAAGGTAGAAACCAGTCAAATATTAGGACTTTTAACTTCAAACACTTCTGCAAACCTTAACATGAAGACAAGGGTTACTGATTGAAATACTATAGACACAAAAACTTCACGATTGTAATAACACTTTGAAACAAATTTGTATTTTATGCATCTACATGTTTAAGATTTCCACATACTCTAAAATATATTATTTATCTGGCCTACAGACAATGCTTGGTAGGCATATGAATTGCAGATCCAAATATTCCACAGCCAACTTGGGTGTATTCTGCCAATAGACTGAGAACCAAAAGTTGGATGTCAAACTTTGGTGTTTAACAGAATCACCTGAAAAGCTTGTTAAACATTGAATGCCTAAGCTGCAAGCACTAAACTAACCTAGACAAATCGGGGTTGCTCAGTACTTTTCCAATAAATGTCTTCTCTTCAATCAAAGGAAAGATATTACAGTAAACAATACAAAATCTAACAATAACAGTCCACATAATATTTCAGGGCAAACAGAAAATACAATGCTGAAATTAAATTTTATTATTTCTTCTTTGGTTTTCATTTGGGTAAATTATTTACCTGTTATTTCTACGAACAGAATCATATTCATGAACAAAGAGGAAATCTAATCACAAATGTTACTGTATATGAATGGCTTTTTAATATTACTGTATTTCATCAAATCTAAGATGGCACTGACTGACTGTAAGACACACCATTTATAAAAAACCCTAAAAAATTCACTCCAAAACTACTAGATCTAATATCTGAATTCAGCAAAGTTGCTGGATACAAAATTAATACACAGAAATCTGTTGAAGTCCTATACACTAACAATGAACTAGCAGAGAGAGAAATCAGGAAAACAATTCCATTCACAACTGCATCAAAAAGAATAAAATATGTAGGAATAAACCTAATCAAGGACGTGAAAGACCTATACTCTGAAAACTACAAAACACTCATGAGAGAAATTAAAGAAGACACCAATAAATGGAAACACATCCTGTGCTCATAGATAGGAAGAATTAATATTGTCAAAACGGCCATCCTGCCTAGAGCAGTCTATAGATTCAATGCAATTCCCATCAAAGTACCAACAGCACTCTTCAACGAACTACAGTAAATAGACCTAAAATTCATATGGAACGACAAAAGACCTCGAATAGCCAAAGCAATCCTGAGAAGGAAGAATAAAGTAGGGGGTTTTGCTCCCCAATTTCAAGCTTTACTACAAAGCCACAGTAATCAAGACAAGTTGGTACTGGCACAAGGACATACCCATAGACTAATGGAACAGACTAGAGAGCCCTGATATAAACCCAAACATATATGGTCATTTAATATATGATAAAGGAGCCATGGACATACAATGGGGAAATGATAACCTCTTCAACAGCTGGTGTTGGCAAAACTGGACAGCTACATGCAAGAGAATGAAACTGGATTATTGTTTAACCCCATACACAAAAGTAAACTCGAAATGGATTAAAGACTTGAATGTAAGTCATGAAACCATAAAACTCTTAGAAGACAACATAGGCAAAAAGCTCCTGAACATAAGCATGAGCAACTTCTTCCTGAATGCATCTCCTCGAGAAAGGGAAACAAAAGCAAAAATGAACTCATGGGACTACATCAAACTAGAAAGTTTCTATATGGCAAAGGACACCATCAACAGAACAAAAAGGCATCCTACAGTATGGGAGAATATATTTGTAAATGACATATCTGACAAGGGGTTAACATCCAAAATATATAAAGAACTTTTATGCCTCAACACCCAAAAAGCAAATAACCCGATTAACAAATGGGCAGAGGATATGAAAAGACAGTTCTCCGAAGAAGAAATTCAGATGGCCAACAGACACATGAAAAGATGCTCCACATCACTAATATCATCAGGGAAATGCAAATTAAAACCACAGTGAGATATCACCTCATACCAGTAAGGATGGCCAGCATCGAAAAGGCTAAGAACAACAAATGCTGGCGAGGATACGGAGAAAGGGGAACCCTCCTACACTGCTGGTGGGAATGTAAACTAGTTCAACCATTGTGGAAAGCAATAAGGAGGTTCCTCAAAAAACTAAAAACAGATATACCATTTGACCCGGGAATCCCGCTCCTTGGAATTTACCCAAAGAATGCAGCTTTTCAGATTCAAAAAGACATATGCATCCCTATGTTTATCACAGCACTTTTTACAATAGCCAAGATATGGAAGCAACCTAAGGGTCCATCAAAAGATGAATATATAAAGAAGGTGTGGTACATATACACAGTGGGATACTATTCAGCCATAAGAAAGAAACAAATCCTACCATTTGCAACAACATGGATGGAGCTGGAGGACTTTATGCCCAGTGAAACAAGCCAGGTGGAGAAAGACAAGTGCCAAATGATTTCCCTCATTTGTGGAGTATAATGATGAAGCAAAACTGAAGAAACAAAATAGCAGCAGACTCAGAGACTCCAAGAATGAACTAGTGGTTACCAAAAGTGAGGGGTGTGGGAAGGTGGGTGGGGAGGGAAGGAGAAGGTGATTGAGGGGTATTATGTTTAGTACATATGGTGTTGGGGACCATGGAGAGAACACTGTAGCAGAGAAAGGGCACATTGTGAATCTGTGGCATCTTGCTTCACTGATGGACAGTGACTGCATTGGGGTATGGTGGGGACTTGATAATATAGGTAAATGCAGTAACCACATTGTTGTTTCATGTGAAACATAAGAGTGTGTGTATCAGTAATACCTTAATAAAAATTTTTTTAAAAAGGAATAATAATGCAGGAACACTTGCTTAAGCAGGTTATGATATGTGTATTTGAACATAACATCAAAGTTTGACACCCAACTTTTGGTCCTCAGTCTGTTGGAAGATTATACCTGAGTTGGCTGTGGACTATTTGGATCTGCAATCCATAAGCCTATGAAGCATTAATAGTAGGCCACATAAATAATATATTTTAGACCAATATGTGCAAATTTTAATAACTAAGTATTGATATTAAAATATACAGTACTGGAATTACCCAAGATGGGTTCTTGCCTCCTCTCAATAAAGAATTCAAGGACTGATGAAATGGCAGTTGCATTTTAGGAATTTATTGGAAAATAAGAGTTTGAAGAGTAGTGAAAGTACACTCTTGAGAGTTGAGCCCTGGGCAAAGCCCTGAGAGAGCTGCCTCGAGGAGACAGTAGGAAATTTTTTTTATGTAAGGGGAGATGAATATTCACTAAGTGGGAATAGATTTCAAAAGGAACAGGCAGGGTCTTCTTGGAGTTCAGGTTTGCTGTACCCTCAGAGAGGAGTTTTTAGCTGTATTTGGTGCTCATCAGAACTGTCCTGGCAGTTGTTGCCCAATGACAGATCGGTGGGGGTGTTAAATCACAATGCTGATCTCATGTTAATGAAAGTATAATGAGTTTTGGGTTGAAATTTGGTTTAACTTTGCTCTGCCTTGGAATCTGCCAGTTTTAGCTGGTCTGTGATTTACATTCTCATTCTGCACATCCTGGAAGATCAGCTTACAGTGCATGTGTAGAAGTTACCAGCTATACAATGGCTAGCCAAAGACACCACCCCACTTCCTTGCTCATGTATGGTTGTCTATGTGGGTATCTACCTACTCCATTGGCACAGCAATAGATACCTAGGTCAGTAAAATAGAGTAGAATCCAGAAGTAATATAGTTTGAAGTATATGATGAAGGTTTTGGAAAATAGTCATCTGTTTGGAAAAGAGTTACATAGACAGCAAATTAAATTCCGGTAAAATAAAAAGCTGCTCTCTAAAAATTAGAAATACTAGAATAAAACTTAAAAACTTTTTTATATAATTTTGAGATAGGAAAGAAATCTTTCATTGTCATAGCCAGAACCTGAAAGAATTTAATATGTGGAAGTTAGAAAATACAGTTAGCCAAAGTTGAAATGATAATAGTGGGTAAACATAAAGATTGTTTGCAGAGCAATAAGATGCTAGAGACACTTGATACCATCTCTTTCTCATTTATTCAACGAATATTTATTGAGCTTCTAAAAAGTAATTTCATCCTGGGATAGGCACTGGGTATACATTTTTCATGTCAGAATATATGGTCTTTGCCTTCCTTGAAATTAAAAGTCTGTTGGGAAAGTGATAATTACGAGATGAAATAAATGAATTGAGTATGAGTAGTCTGTGTTGGGGGGTGTGGTTTTCTAAACAGGGTAAGCATCTTTGAGGAGGTACCGTTTAAGGGAGATCTGAAGGAGTACAAAGTGACAGTCTTGGTGAGCATTTTGATAAAATCGTTTCATGAAAAAGGGTTAGCAGGTTCAAAGGCCTGTTGGGAAGGAACTTTGAGGGAATAGCAAGGAGGCTGGAGGGCAACAGCATATCATTCATACAAGGGGAAGACTGGTCTGGGAAGAACACTGAAGTGGTGTAAGTCGGGGAAAAGGAAATCCCAGCACAAAATACTTCTAAAAACCGAAATCAGTCAAAAGGAGAAATAAAGTTTAAAATACGTTTATTGCTTACAAACTGCAGTCCGGACCATCTCTCTCCTGCTCCAGCAGCAGGAAAACCGGTCCTCCCCCTCACCTCTCAGGTACAGATAAGCCCTCCGTTTCCCAGGTAATTACCCATTGATAGGGAGATGAACTTCTCTCCACCTCTGAGGAATGATGTAAATGCACTAAAGCCATACTTCTCTCCACCCTTGAGTGCCTGTTGATATGCAGATGTACTAAAGCCAGGCGAGATATTCTGAAAATATTACAATTTTACCCACAGGTGGCCAGGGATTCATTCATTCCATTCATCAGGTATTTATTGGGCACTATGTGCAAAGCACTAGGGAAACAGCAGTGAACAAAACAAAATCCATGCCCTCTAGGAGACAAAGCATTTGGCCTTCATGATCCTTGCAGATAATGCAATAACTTTTTCCAAAGTACAAGAGAAAATCATTCCAGTGTTTAGTCAAGGGAGTGATAAGATCCGGTCTAGTTTTTAAAATTTACTTTGGTTATGTTGAGAATAAATGTGGGAGGGAGAGTCAACAGTGAACATGGAAATCTAGTAAAAGAACTTAGTTCTAATCTAGGATAGATGAGTAGTGACTTGAAATGACTGTTTTTACATTATGTCACTAGTGTATCAAGAAAGGCAAAATGAGTTGTGAGTTAGCAACACAGGGTATCCATGTGTTTTATTATTTATTGGACTATTGTCAATCTTTTAAGAAACTGGGATTTCATCAGTTCTAAGGCTCAGTTTCCCATTATTACAATGTGAAATTGAGCTAAGTCTTAAACTTGATGGCATCTTACAGTCGGCCAGCAGGGCAGCAGTCCTGCTAGATTTGTTTGTCTGTGCATTCAGTCATAGCAGTTCATTTTGTTACCACTTTAGTGGAGGTTGTTGGTATTTTTCATGTTAACTTTGTTGTCTAGCATGTCTTCAGTAATATTATGCTGTGTATCAGCATTGAAACAAAAAGTTGTTGTCAAGGAGACAGCTACAAAAACAGTTCATAATGATATATGATTAAACCCTATGGTTAAAGAAGTAAAGAACTGCAACCAGTATAAAACTTCTGAATGAAAAAGCTTTGTGTCGTGATACATTTAGAGGCATTTCCCCCTTTCCCCTTCAGCACATAAAACGGTGTGTCTTTTTTTTTTTTTGAGTCCAAGGAACTTTGTATTATTTTATTTATTTATTTATTTATTTTTCTTAAAAGTTTATATGAGATTAGTAGAGAAGTACAAAGTAAATATGCAGAAGACTACTATACAAATAAATGACAGCCACTTGTATACAACATACGAATTGTATAAAATAATATTACTAATATACTGGAGCATCTTTTGGACATTAGATATTTAAACCATCTCCTGATTTAATTTTTTTTCTTAGTCTTTTTTTTTTTACATGAAGAACATTATGTTTACTATGCTCCCCACTTCACCAAGTCTGCCCCACAAACCCCATTACAGTCACTATCCATTAGCATAGTAAGATGCTGTAGAATCAAGACTTGTCTTCTCTGTGTTGCACAGCCCTCCCCTTACACCCCTACATTATACATGCTAATCATAATGCTACCTTTCTTTTACCCCGCCCTTATCCCTCCCTTCCCACCCATCATCCCAAGTCCCTTTCCCTTTGGTAACTGTTAGTCCATTCTTGGGTTCTGTGATTCTGGTGCAGTTTTGTTCCTTCAGTTTATCTTTGTTCTAATACTCCACAGATAAGTGAAATCATTTGGTACTCGTCTTTCTCTGCCTGGCTTGTTTCACTGAGCATAATACACTCTAGCTCCATCCATGTTGTTGCAAATGGTAGGATTTGTTTTCTTCTTATGGCTGAATAGTATTCCATTGTGTATATGTACCACACCTTCTTTATATATTCATCTTTTGATGGACCCTTAGGTTGCTTCCATATCTTGGCTATTGTAAAAAGTGCTGTGATAAACATAGGGATGCATATGTCTTTTTGAATCTGAAAAGCTGCATTCTTTGGGTAAATTCCAAGGAGCGGGATTCCCGGGTCAAATGGTATATCTGTTTTTAGTTTTTTGAGGAACCTCCTTATTGCTTTCCACAATGGTTGAACTAGTTTACATTCCCACCAGCAGTGTAGGAGGGTTCCCCTTTCTCCGTATCCTCGCCAGCATTTGTTGTTCTTAGCCTTTTCGATGCTGGCCATCCTTACTGGTATGAGGTGATATCTCACTGTGGTTTTAATTTGCATTTCCCTGATGATATTAGTGATGTGGAGCATCTTTTCATGTGTCTGTTGGCTATCTGAATTTCTTCTTCGGAGAACTGTCTTTTCATATCCTCTGCCCATTTGTTAATCGGGTTATTTGCTTTTTGGGTGTTGAGGCATAAAAGTTCTTTATATATTTTGGATGTTAACCCCTTGTCAGATATGTCATTTACAAATATATTCTCCCATACTGTAGGATGCCTTTTTGTTCTGTTGATGGTGTCCTTTGCCATATAGAAACTTTCTAGTTTGATGTAGTCCCATGAGTTCATTTTTGCTTTTGTTTCCCTTTCTCGAGGAGATGCATTCAGGAAGAAGTTGCTCATGCTTATGTTCAGGAGCTTTTTGCCTATGTTGTCTTCTAAGAGTTTTATGGTTTCATGACTTACATTCAAGTCTTTAATCCATTTCGAGTTTACTTTTGTGTATGGGGTTAAACAATAATCCAGTTTCATTCTCTTGCATGTAGCTGTCCAGTTTTGCCAACACCAGCTGTTGAAGAGGTTATCATTTCCCCATTGTATGTCCATGGCTCCTTTATCATATATTAAATGACCATATATGTTTGGGTTTATATCAGGGCTCTCTAGTCTGTTCCATTAGTCTATGGGTATGTCCTTGTGCCAGTACCAACTTGTCTTGATTACTGTGGCTTTGTAGTAAAGCTTGAAATTGGGGAGCAAAACCCCCTACTTTATTCTTCCTTCTCAGGATTGCTTTGGCTATTCGAGGTCTTTTGTCGTTCCATATGAATTTTAGGTCTATTTACTGTAGTTCGTTGAAGAGTGCTGTTGGTACTTTGATGGGAATTGCATTGAATCTATAGACTGCTCTAGGCAGGATGGCCGTTTTGACAATATTAATTCTTCCTATCTATGAGCACAGGATGTGTTTCCATTTATTGGTGTCTTCTTTAATTTCTCTCATGAGTGTTTTGTAGTTTTCAGAGTATAGGTCTTTCACGTCCTTGATTAGGTTTATTCCTACATATTTTATTCTTTTTGATGCAGTTGTGAATGGAATTGTTTTCCTGATTTCTCTCTCTGCTAGTTCATTGTTAGTGTATAGGACTGCAACAGATCAGCAACTTTGCTGAATTCAGATATTAGATCTAGTAGTTTTGGAATGGATTATTTAGGTTTTTTTTATGTACAATATCATGTCATCTACAAACAGGGATGGTTTAACTTCTTCCTTGCCAATCTGGATGCCTTTTATTTCTTTGTGTTGTCTGATTACCGTGGCTAGGACCTCCAGTACTATGTTGAATAGAAGTGGGGAGAGTGGGCATCCTTGTCTTGTTTCCTTTTTTAAAGGAAAAGCTTTCAGCTTCTTGTTGTTAAGTATAATGTTGCTATGGGTTTGTCATATGTGGCCTTTATTACGTTGAGGTACTTGCCCTCTATGCCCATTTTGTTGAGAGTTTTTATCATAAATTGATGTTGAATTGTGCCAAATGCTTTCTCAGCATCTATGGAGATGATCATGTGATTTTTGTCCTTTTTGTTGATATGGTGGATGACATTGATGGACTTTCAAATGTTGTACCATCCCTGCATCCCCAGAATAAATCCAACTTAATCATGATGATCTTTTTGATGTATTTTTGAATTTGATTTGCTTACATGTTCTTGGGTATTTTTGCATCTGTGTTCATCAAGGATATTGGTCTGTAATTTTCTTTTCTTGTGGTGTCTTTGCCTGGTTTTGGTATTAGAGTGATGCTAGCCTCACGGAATCAGTTTGGAAGTATTCCCTACTCTTTTATTTTTTGGAAAAGTTTAAGGAGAATGGGTATTAAGTCTTCACTAAGTGTTTAAAAAACTCAGTCTTGAAGCCATCTGGTTCAGGCGTTTTGTTCTTAGGTAGGTTTTTGATTACCAGTTCAATTTCTTTGCTGGCAACTGGTCTGTTCAGATATTCTGTTTCTTCCTTGGTCAGCCTTGGAAGGTTGTATTTTTCTAGAAAGTTGTCCATTTCTTCTAGGTTATCCAGTTTGTTAGCATATAATTTTTCATAGTATTTTCTAATAATTCTTTGTATTTCTGTGGTGTCCGTAGTGATTTTTCCTTTCTCATTTCTGATTCTGCTTATGTGTGTAGACTCTCTTTTTTTCTTGGTAAGTCTGGCTAGGGATTTATCTATTTTGTTTATTTTTTCAAAGAACTGGCTCTTGCTTTCATTGATTCTTTCTATTATTTTTCTCAATTTTATTTATTTCTGCTTGATCTTTATTATGTCCCTCCTTCTATTCACTTTGGGCCTCATTTGTTCCTCTTTTTCTAGTTTCTTTAATTGTGAGTTTACACTGCTTATATGGACTGTTCTTCTTTCCAGGGTAGGCCTGTATTGCAATATACTTTCCTCTTAGCATGGCCTTGGCTGCATCCCACAGGTTTTGCGGTGTTGAATTATTGTTTTCATTTGTCTCCACATACTGCTTGATCTCTGTTTTTATTTGGTCATTGATCCATTGGTTACTTAGGAGCCTCCATATTTTTGTGGTATTTTTCACATTTTCTTTGTGTAATTTATTTCTAGTTTCATACCTTTGTGGTCTGAGAAATTGGTTGATATGATCTCAATCTTTTTTAATTTACTGAGGCTCTTTTTGTCACCTAGTATATGATCTATTCTTGAAAATGTTCCATGTGCACGTGAGAAGAATGTGTATCCTGCTGCTTTCGGGTGTAGAGTTCTGTAGATATCTATTAGGTCCATCTGTTCTAATGTTTTGTTCAGTGCCTCTGTCTCCTTATTTTCTGTCTGGTTGATCTGTCCTTTGGAATCAGTGGTGTGTTGAAGTCTCCTATAATGAATGCATTACATTCTATTTCCCCTTTTAATTCTGTTAGTATTTGTTTCACATATGTAGGTGCTCCTGTGATGGGAGCATAGATATTTATAATTGCATCTTCTTTTTGGATTGACCCCTTTATCATTATGGAATGTCCTTCTTTGCCTCTTGTAACTTTCTTTGTTTTGAAGTCTATTTTGTCTGATACAAGTACTACAACTCCTGCTTTTTTCTACCTATTACTTGCATGAAATATCTTTTTCCATCCCTTCACTTTTAGACCGTGTATGTCTTTGGGATTAAAGTCTCTTGTAGGCAGCATATATTTGGGTCTTGTTTTTTTATTCATTTAGTGACTCTATGTCTTTTGATTGGTGCATTCAGTCCATTTACATTTAGGGTGATTATCAGTAGGTATGTACTTATTGCCATTGCAGACTTTAGATTCGTGGTTACCAAAGGCTCAAGGTTAACTTCCTTACTATCTAAGAGTCTAACTTAACTCACTTAATATGCTATTACAAATACAATCTAAGGTTTCTTTTCTTTTTCTCCTCCTTTTTCTTCTTCCTCCATTCTTTATATATTAGGTATCATATTCTGTACTCTTTGTCTATCCCTTGATTGACTTTTGGGATAGTTAATTTAATTTTGCCTTTGCTTAGTAATTAGCTGTTCTACTTTCTTTACTGTGGTTTTATTACCTCTGGTGACAGCTATTCAACCTTAGGAACACTTCCATCTATAGCAGTCCCTCCAAAATACACTCTATAGAGATGATTTGTGGGAGGTAAATTCTCTCAGGTTTTGCTTATCTGGAAATTGTTTAATCCCTCCTTCAAATTTAAATGATAATCTTGCCGGATAAAGTAATCTTGGTTCCAGGCCCTTCTGCTTCATTGTGTTAAGTACATCATGCCACTCCCTTCTGGCCTGTAAGGTTTCTGCTGAGAAGTCTGATGTTAGCCTGATGGGCTTTCATTTGTATGTAATCATATTTCTGTCTCTGGCTGCTTTTAATAGTCTGTCCTTATCCTTGATCTTTGCCATTTTAATTACTATATGTCTTTGAGTTATCTTCCTTGGGTCCCTGTGTTGGGAGACTTGGGGAACTTTTCAACAATTACCCCCTCAAAGACACTTTCTATACCTTTTTCTCTCTCTTCTTCTTCTGGTTCCCCTTTAATGTGAATATTTTTCCCGTTTGGATTGGTCACAGTTCTTTCAATATTCTTTCATTCTTAGAGATCCCTTTTTCTCTCTGTGCCTCAGCTTCTTTGTATTCCTCTTCTCTAGTTTCTATTTCATTTATCATCTCCTCCACCATATCCAATCTGCTTTTAATACCCTCCATTGTGCTCTTCAATGATTGGATCTCTGACCAGAATTCATTCCTGAGTTCTTGAATATCTTTCCATACCTCCATTAGCATGTTAATGGTTTTTATTTTTAATTCCCTTTCAGGAAGAGTCATGAGGTCCATGTTATCTTTCTCAGGAGCTATATTAATTTTACTCTGAACCAGGTTCCTTTGGTGTTTCATATTTGTATATGGAGCCCTCTGGTGTCCAGAACCTCTACTCCCTAGAACTGTTCAGCCCCTGAACCAAGGCAGGGGTTGCAGGGGAGTGGTATTGGTTCCTGGGGAGAGTAAAGAGCTCTTTCGCACTTCCTGGCCGTTATGCCTATCTCCACTGCCTGAACCAGTGGGCCAAGCACACAGGTATAAGCCTCTATGCTTTGCGTTTGTAGTTGCTGTAGACAGGTCTTGCCTCTGGCTGGCCTATTGCCAGGGTAGTGCTTGCCGGTTTGCGAGACAGATAGGGCTGGCTGGGAGAAAGGCGCAGTAGGCTGCATATCATGGAGAGGGTCCTTGAAGCTGTGTAGCCAGCCAAGGACCTGGAGCACCTGGATGTCGTGAAAGCTCCCAACCTGCTGGGCAGAGTGCACCCAGACAATTTTGTCTACCTGTCCTTTCTCCTGAGCAGTAAGCTCTGTGCAATCCTTGCCCCTTTAGCAGCCCTCTTGCTAAGTGCTTCCTTGTTAGGAAGTCTCTCAGACTGCCTGCCTTTCTTTTGCCCCAGAGCAGCCGGATATGGATCCCTGCTTTCCACAAGCGGCTGGAATCTCAGTCTCTCCAGGAATTCTGCCTGTCTTAGCTTTCCAATCCCCTAATCAGGAGAGTATCATGAAAGCACCATGAAATGTAGGTTTGTGCTCCCAGAGCTGATCTCTGGAGTTAGGTATTCAGCAGTCCCAGGCCTCTACTCCCTCCCCGCTCCGTTTCTCTTCCTCTAGCCAGTGAGCTGGGGTGAGGGAAGGGCTTGGGTCCTGCAGGGCCACAGCTTTGGTACATTACCCTGTTCCGTGAGGTCTGCTCTTTTCTCCAGGTGTATGCAGTCTGGCACAGTCCTCTTTCCTGCTGCTCTTTCAGGATTACTTCTATTAATTATATTTTTGTATTATATGCGGTTTTAGGAGGAAGCCTCTGTCTCACCTCTCATGCTGCCATCTTTAATCTCTGCATTATTATTCTTGCAAATAAACTACAACATCATTTAGGCATGTTTCAAGAATTTTCCCATTGGGATTACATTATATTTACAGAGTTGTGGAATAGTGACATCTTTCATTAATGTTCTCATCTACACTATAATGAAAGTTTAGCCCTATGCTTTTCACTACCTTATCTAAATGCCCTGCCTAATACTTTAGAATGATGTTAAATACTGATGAACACAACCATTTTTTATTTCTCCTTAGCTTTAAGTATATAGCAAGCCTAGTATGTCATGGTAAGCACATTAGTTTGAAGTGTGTTTATAATATACATTTATTATGTTATTAATTTAAATCATACTATACAAGTATCATTCAACTATTTTAGTTAAGTTGGTTTAGTTTTCAATAGATCAAGCTATCAAGTACCACAGGGCTCTCTTTTCTTTTTACCTATTACAAATTATAATTGTGTATGATATACTGACCCACTCTGGCATTTCTGGAATAAACTCCTTTCAGTCATAGTACTACCCTTTCATCATAAGGCTAATTATATCCTTTAACAGTTTATTTATAAATTTCTACATCTAAACTCAAAAGCAAAACTGGTTTGGGGGGGGTTGTTTTAGTATGCTGCAGTCACACTGTAAAACAAGAACTGGAAAGGCTATCATTCTTTCCGTAAGCTCCAGATTTAAATTTCTTTGCCTACATTCCAACTTATTCAACTAACATTTTTTGGGTATCCACTGCTTTTGTTGGACACTGGCAATATAAAGATAAAAAAACATATATTCTTGATGCAAAAATTTAAGTAAATGAAGAAACATACATGTAAGTACACCTTCACTGGTTCGTCTACATCTATGTATAGAGCTTGCACAAGGAAAACTTCAGAGAACTGAAATTTGAGCTAAGTCTTGAAGGTGAGTAAGAGAAACAGAAAGGAGTAAGTATTCTAAACATCTGTTCTGAAGCAACCATTCACACTTGGTCTTAAGTAATTTTAATTCATATAATTGTGTTTCCTTTATGATGACGCTACATTACTAATAACAACTGGAACTGTGTGTTGGTGTGATTGACAAGGCCTAGATTTCTTTCCACATATGTACATAGGTGAGATTTGATATCTGTCTATAGTTTATTTGAAAATCAGTCTTTATTACCACTTTTTTTTTTACTACCACTTTTCCAAATTCACCATATTGATTGTTCTCTGCCAGAATTACTCTGCTTTTCACAATCCGTAACTATTCCCTACTCATTAACTCCAAAACTCAAAAATAAATGGGCATAGGTTGAAATATTCAGAACAGAAGTAGTAAATAGAACTTTTAATATTCACAGTTCATCATGATGTTGGTATGGTTTTTATGTTGCATGTTAGCTGAAATTATTACTTCTCTAACAGTGTTCTATGGCTAGGCTCTGGGTTGGCTCATTAAAATATAAAGTTTTCATAGCAAACTGAAAGGAACTCAGGATGTGCCTCTAACATAGTAGGAGATAGAAAACTTTCTAGAACATACAGTCTGGTAATTTGAAGAGCATAACATGCACATTGCTGCAGATTAATCTTAATAACACAATTATAAGTTCTGATTATATGTAATTAATCCTCTAGTTTGTATATGTAATTAATCGGAACACAGGATAAACTTGTCAAATCACTCTGGAAGATGAGATTACTCAAAGTTTTGAAAATGTACACACTCTTGGAGCAAATTCATTTCTGGAATTCATACTAAAGAAAAAATTAACATAACATATGGTTAAGAATATTCAGTGCAGCATAGTTTTATAATACTGAAAAATTGAGTGATCTAAATTTTCAACAGTAAGAGATATTCAAATAAATGCAGTAGAACTTTATAAATGTATTTGGAATTACAAAACTACAGGTACTGGTTAAAAAAAAAAAAAGATGACCAAGACAAATCACAAAGAAGAGTGGGTGGCGTGCCATTATGCATAGCTGCGTTCCTACAGTAGCCACTAGCTGCACGAAGATGCTTAAATTCAAATTTCATTAATTTAATTATAGATTAGTCACATTTAAATAGAGTTTAAAATTCAGTTCCCTTACACTAGCTGCATTTCAACTGATCAACAGCCACATGTAGCTCATGGCAACCACATAAGGGGCATACACAGAACATTTCCCTCATCACAAAAAGTTATTAGACAATACTGATGAGTCTTTTTAAGAGAAAAAAATACACAAGTAATGGAAGACTGAACACATAATAAACATATACATAACAAAACAACAGTTATCGCTAGGTAATGACACCTGGGGTTTTAAGGTTTTGCTATTTTCTAACTTTACTGCAGTAAACTATAACGGACTTACT
This sequence comes from Manis javanica, assembly GCF_040802235.1. NCBI lineage: Eukaryota > Metazoa > Chordata > Mammalia > Pholidota > Manidae > Manis > Manis javanica. Next base: position 30,883,029 of record NC_133170.1, on the reverse strand, counting down.
GTGTAATAAAATTGTATTTCTAAAAAACATTAAACTTCTTCAAAAATAAAACTGACCTCACTGTAAATAAATATTTCAGATTTTTTACAAAAGGAGAAATTATGGAAAAACTTCCAATTTAGAAGTACTCTCTTAAAGTTGCTATTTTGCTACTTAAGGGATATCCCATTTTTTTAACTTTTTCATATTTCATTTAAAAATGAATTATTCAGATTGGCACAACACAGTTCTGAGATTTTTTCCCCTATCTAAATGTGAAAGTTATCTGAAACCTCTGACCACATATAAAGAATTAAAGTGCAAATATTTTTAAATTCAAAGTAAGATGAATTCATTTATGCTTTCTTTAAAGTCTTACCTAGGAAAATGAAAAATCATCAATAGTCACAGTGGTCACTTAAAGTCTTGAGTTTCCTCTCTAAAAACAAGTGACTGTGCGCCTCTGTATCATTCTTTCTCCCTGTGCTTCCACAGCAGCAAATGCTTTTGATCACCTCTTTTACAGCAAGGCGAGTTTCCACAGAAACCACAGGTAAACATCCATTACAGCTGCCAAGGACTTTATAAGCACGAGTTATAAGAAATACCTATTTCCCAGGTACATTTGGTCTTCATTCACAGTTCCTGAAAATGCTGCAGTCTTAAAGGTGAAACTGCTGTTTTGTCATGTTAATGAGAGAATTTTGGACACACACCCCCCACACCAATGGGGTGGGGGTCGGGGGAGGGGTGCTGGAGGCTGAATCAGCCAATGGCCAATAATTTAATCAATCCTGACTATGCAATGAATCCCTTATAAAAACTCCAGAGAAGAACTTATCACTCTCTGCTCTCTTGGATCCTGCTTCTCAGTCAGAAAGAGCTTCTATGCTTGGGGAACCAGAACGCCTCCATGTGCCAACCAAGGCAGGCCCCAAGTTCCGCAAGGATAGAAGCTCCTTTATTTGGGACCTTGCCCTATGTCTCTCTTCATCTGGCTTTTAACTTGTATCCTTTACGGTATCCTTTATTAAACTGGTAAACCTATGTGTTTTCCTGAGTTTTGAGAGCCACTCTAGCAATTTAAACCGAAGGAGGAGGTCGTGGGAACCTCCAATCTGTAGCCATTAGGTCCAAAGCACAGGTTAACTGCCTGAGCTTGTGACCAGCGCCTGGGACCTGGGGTAAAGGGCAGTCCTGCAGGACAGAGCCCTTAACCTTGGAATCTGGTGCTGTCTCAAGCTGATAGCATCAGAATTTCCTGCTGGTGTTAGAGAATTGCTTGGTTTTAAATTATGAGAAGACCCCCCTCCCACATACTTACACACATTGGAATAAGGTCCCCTAATGAAGTTATACTACTATTACTGCTATGCATAATATTGTTACTGTTATATATATATGTAGGAAAAGAATTCACCATCCCAACACTTAAATTAAGGTAACTGCTTACTTTCTGTTATTAATATTTTTAAACTGAGCAATAGTTTCAGCTATTCTCAGTCTGGTTTTGCTGCATGTTTCTCTAAGAACAAATCAAGAGATGAGTAACAAACCAAGAAAATCTATGCTTCTTTAGCAACAAAAGGAATCTATAGAAACCAGAAGGGGGTTGGGAGGTGATGGGGGAATCCAGAAAGTTATCAAGCCTGTAAACATACCAGTCAATGTCATCTCATACAAGACAGAATGGAAATCAGTGACACACTTAAATACCAAAGAAGAAATTCCTTTTCAGTAGAGCATTTAAATTTATCTAAGCCAAGATGCTGACTAATCAGAAAAAAAAAAGGTAGTCCTAACAACTGAACCAGTGTTCACTCACCTCTCTCAACATACTGTTTTCTTTCTCCTTCTGCTCCAGGAGACTTTCTAGATGGTGGACGTGCATTTCTGCCTCTGCCAGTCGTCTTGTTCTCTCATGGTCTTCCTCAGTAGCCTTAGCAGACAGTCCTTTGCTCTGTAACATCTCCAGAAGTTTTTTGATGGACTCATCTCGAGCATTTAGGGTTTGCTTCTGAGTCTCAATACGCAGCTCCATTTCCTCTAGAGTCTTTCGAAGAAGGAACAGCTCTTTGGCCTGCCGCTCATGCTCAGTATGTAGCCTCTGAAAATTCTCCTCCGTCAGCTCTGCCACACAAGACTCACCAGTCCTACTGCTACTATCTTGCTGAAACAGCTGATTCAGGTCCCTTTGGATCCGCAATTCATCCTGAAGAGCCTGGATTGTCATCTGCATGTGCTAGAACCAAAACAAAAAAAGAAAATCCTGAATCAGCTTTCCTCCTCAAGAAGCAAATACAGAGCAGACTGCAGCAAGTCAGACAGTACATGCCCCGGCTCTCAGAATTCTACACTTGGCAAGTTAACATTCATGTTAATCTACTTCACACTGTCTCAAAAAATGACTGAGATAATCTGTAAATGTCAATAATTTAACTTGTGTTTATTCTCAATAGGAAATAAGTATGGCAATTCCTCACTTTGCATAAGCCATGACAAAACAGACAGTTCAAAATGAAGAGAAGTTATTATATAGAACCAAAGGGGAAGGGAGAGTAAACAGAGATGGGAAATCTACAGGAATACAAACACATAAAACAAAAAATGTCACTAAAAATACAGAGGACATCAAAACATGCAATGACTATTTCACAATTAAATTTGCACACTAAAAAAAAATGCTAACATTTAAGGAGTAGTTTCTACATGCCACACTGTGTCAAGCACTTTCTTTGTGCTAATTAATTGGCTCCTCACTATGACATATGTACTAGTATTTAGATTATGTGGATGATGACACTAGACTTAGAGAGATTTAAGTAACTTGCACAATATCACACAGTACTGAGAGAGCTGGCATTCAAATCAAAGCAATTCTCCCAAACCACTGCAACTAGTCCTACCCAAAAGTAGTAACATAACTTGAAGCTTAAAAAAAGAAAAAACTAAGACTATGGTGAGTTTTCTATATGGGGGAACAGTAACAATATAGGTGAGTAATTGAATGAAAATGTTAATGCAGATAAACTACTAATATGTTTAAGAGAGTATATCTTTAGCCTGTATTCCTACTGAAGGTTTATGAGCCTTTAATCTGAATGGCTAAATTCCAGTACACTGTATAAAGAATCTAAAAGGATACTCAATCAAGAATCATATCTTTAGAAATACAGAAGCAACAATAAAAATCACTCTTTGAATGCCAGGTATTCAAGGACTGACACTGTAGCACAGTGCGAAGAAAACAAACCCACAAGTAGAAGACATGGGTTTTAGTTCCAGCTCTGACACTACCAAACTATGTAGTTTTGCAGTTTCAGATACATTATATTTAACATGAGGATCTAAATAGCTGCATCATTTTTTCACAGAGTTAATAATATCATGGAAATCTTTGTGGTGGATACTTTAAAATATACATTTTTAAAATTATGGCAGATAGTAAAAAAGCAGTGTAGTAAATATCTCAAGGAAATGATCTGGCAAGTGTACAAAAATATATGCACGTAAGTGTGTAAAAGATGTTATGTACAATGATAAATGTTTATAATAGTGACAAAATTAGAAACAACCTAAATGGATATTAAATAGGCAATGAGTCAAGAAAATTAGAAATATCCACATGGTTTAACACTATGCATCAATAAAAAATGACAATGTTACGTTCATATTTACTGATGATAACTATGGTAACAATACAATAAGTGTTAAAAAGTATAGGATGTTATCAATTCTGATTTCTTTAAGAGTACATACAAACAGAGAAAAGTCTATGATGTTGGGATTAAAGATGGCAGTGTGAGGTGAGACAGAGAACTCCTCCAAAAACTGCATAATACAAAAATATAGTTAATACAACTAATTGTGAAAGAGCAACACGAAAGAAGGCTGCGCCAGACTGCACACACCTAGAGAAAAGAAGAGACCTCAAGGAACAGGGTAACATTCCCAAAGCTGGACAAAGCGGAACCCGAGCCCTTCCTCCGCTCAAGCTCACCCGCAGGAGACAGAAACTAAGTGGGGAGGGAGGCAGGCCTCAAACTGCTGAACACCTTGCTCCAGAGATATGCTCTAGAACCACAAAACTACACTACACAGTGGCCTGGTGATAAGTGGGATTGGAAGCTACGACAGGCAAAATACCTGGAGAGACTGAGATTCCCACTGCTTGTGGAAAACAGGGATCCATATCTGGCTGCTCTGGGACAAAAGAAAGTCGGGCAGTCTGAGAGACTTCGAAACAGCAAAAGGGCTGCTAAAGAGGCAAAGGATGACACAGAGCTTACTACTCAGGAGAAAGGACAGGTAGACAAAATTGTCAGGGAGCACTCTGAGCAGAATTTTGGGAACTTTCATGATCTTCAGGCACTTCAGCACCCTAGCAGGCTATGCAGCTCCAAGGGCCCCACCCTGATACGCAGCCTGCCATACCTTTCTTCCAGCCAACCCACATGAGCTCAAAAACTGGGAAAATCTACCCTGGCATCAGGCCACCCAGGGGGATGGCCCCACCTACAACAGCTACAAACACAAAGCATAGAGGCTTATACATGTGTGCTCAGCCCACTGGTTCCAGCAGTGGAGACAAGCAGAAGAGCTGGGAAGCAGGAAACAGCTCTTTTCTCCCACCAGGCACCAACACCGGTCCCCTATGACCCTGACATTGCTCCAAGGGCTGAGCAGCTCCAAACAGATCTCCTTGGCAGTAGCAGGCACCACATACAAATATGAAATGAAAAACGAACCTAGTTCAGACCAAAATCTCATAAACCCCAGAAAAAGGGCCAAATGACACTGAACTCACCAATCTTCCTGGAATAGAGTTCAAAATAAAAATCATAAACATGCTCATGGAGGTAGACAAAAATATTAAAGAACTCACAGATGAATTTAGGATGGAGATTCAATCATTCAGAAATTTCGTGTCTGAAATGCAACATAAAATGGAGGGATTTCAAAGCAGATTAAGTGTAGTAGAAGAGAGAGTAAATGAAATAAAAATTAGAGAAGAGTAATACAAAGAAGCTGATGCAAAGAGAGAAAGCGATCTCTAAGAATGAAAGAATATTGAGACAACTGTGGGATCAATCCAAATGTAACAATATTCACATTAAAGGGGTAACAGAAGAAGAAAAGAGAGAAAAGGGCATAGAAAGTGTCTCTGAGGACATAATTTGTTAAAACTTCTCCAATCTGGGGAAGGAGATAGTCTCTCAGGCCATGGAGGTGCACAGATCTCCCAACACAAGGGACCCAAGGAAGACAATAGCAAGACACATAATACTTACAATGGCAAAGATCAATGATAATCATAGACTATTAAAAGCAGCCAGAGAGAGAAATAAGATCACATACAAAGGAAATCCCATCAGGATATGATCAGACTTCTCAGCAGAAACCTTACAGGCCAGAAGGGAGTGCCATGATATATATAATGTAATGAAACAGAAAGGCCTAAAACTAAGAATACTTTATCCGGCAAGATTATTATTTAAATTTGAAGGAGGGATTAAACAATTTCCAGATGCGCAAAACTGAAGAAAATTTACCTCCAACAAACCATCTCTACACAGTATTTTGGAGGGGGACTGCTATAGATGGAAGTGCTCCTAAGGTTTAATAGCTGTCACCAGAGGTAATAAAACCACAGTAAAGAAATAGAATAGTTAATTACTAAACAAATGCAAAATTAAATCAACTACCCCCAAAGTCAATTAAGGGATAGACAAACAGTACAGAATATGCAACCTAATATATAAAGAATGAAGGAGGAGTGCTCGCTTCAGCACCACATATACTAAAATTGACAAGATACACAGAGATTAGCATGTCTCCTGCACAAGGATGACACGCAAATTCATGAAGCATTCCATAAAAAAATAAAATGGAGGTGGAAGAAAAAGGAGGAGAGAAAAACGTTTATATTCTGTTTATAATAGCATACTGAGTTAAATTAGACTCTTAGATAGTAAGGAAGTTAACCTTGAACCTTTGGTAACCATGAATCAAAAACCTGTGATGGCAATAAGTACATACCTATCAATAATCACCCTAAGTGTAAGCAGTCTGAATGCACCAATCAAGAGACACAGAGTCCCTGAATGGAAAGAAAAACAAAACCATCTATATGGTGCCTACAAGAAACTCACTTTAAACCCAAAGACATACACAGACTAAAAGTGAAGGGACGGAAAAAGATATTTCATGCAAAGAATAGGGAGAAAAAAGCAGGAGTTGCAGTACTTGTATCAGATAGAATATAGACTTCAAAACAAAGAAGGTCATAAGAGACAAAGATAGACATAATGATAAAGGGGTCAATCCAACCAAAAGATATAACCATTAAAAATATCTATGCATCCAACACAGGAGCACCTACATATGTGAAACGAATACTAACAGAATTAAAAGGAGAAATAGAATACAATACATTCATTCTAGGAGACTTCAACACTCCACTCACTCCAAAGGACAGATCAACCAGACAGAAAATAAGTAAGGACACAGAGGCACTGAATAAGACATTAGAACAGTTGGACCTAACAGACATCTACAGAACTCTACACCCAAAAGCAGCAGAATACACATTCTTCTCACGTACACATGGAACATTTTCAAGAATAGATCATATGCTAGCCACAAAAAGAGCTTCAGTAAATTCAGAAAGACTGAAATTGTACTAACCAACTTCCCAGACCACAAGGTTATGAAACTAAAAATTAAAAACGGAAAGAAAACAAAAAATCCCACAAACACATGGAGACTTCACAACATACTCCCAAATAACCAATGGATCAATGACCAAATAAAAACAGAGATCAAGCAGCAATATATGGAGACAACAGAAAACAGTAATTCAACACCACAACATCTGTGGGACACAGCAAGGGTTGTGCAAAGAGGGAAGTATATAGCTATACAGGCCTACCTCACGAAAGAACAATCCCAAATGAACAGTCTAAACTCACTATTAATGAAACCAAATGAGGCCCAAAGTCAGTAGATGCAGGAACATAACAGAGATTAGAGCAGAAATAAATACAATCGAGAAGAATAAAGCAATAGAAAGAATCAATGAAAGCAGGAGCTGGTTCTTTAAGAAAATAAACAAAATGGATAAATCCCTAGCCAGACTTATCTCAAGAAAAAAAAAGAGAGTTACACACATACACAGAATTAGAAATGAGAACGGAAAAATCACTATGGACACCACCGAAATACAAAGAATTATTTGGGAATACTATGAAAACTTATAAGCTAAAAAACTGGATAACCTAGAAGAAATGGACAACTTTCTAGAAAAATACAACCTTCCAAGACTGACCAAAGAGGAAATAGAAAATCTATACAGACCAATTACCAGCAATAAAATTCATCAGTAATCAAAAACTACCCAAGAACAAAACTGCCGTACCAGATGGATTCACTGCTGAATTTTATCAGATATTTGGAGAGGACCTAATACCCATTGTAATTAAAGGTTTCCAAAATATAGAAGAGGAGGGAATACTTCCAAACTCATTCTATAAAGCCAGCATCACTCTAATACCAAAACCAGGCAAAGACACCACAAAAAAAGAAAACTACACACCAATATCCCTGATGAACACAGATGCAAAAATACTCAACAAAATATTAGTAAACCAAATTCAAAAATACATCAAAAGGATCATAGACCATGACCAAGTGGGATTCATCCCAGGGATGCAAGGATGGTACAACATTCAAAAATCCATCAACATCATCACCATATCAAAAAGAGGACAAAAACCACATGATCATTTACATACATGTGGAAAAAGCATTTGACAAAACTCAACATCCATTAAAGATAAAAACTCTCAACAAAATGGGTATAGAGGGCAAGTACCTCAACATAATAAAGGCCATATATGACAAAACCCACAGCAAACATTATACTTTATAGCGAGAAGCTGAAAACTTTTCCCCTAAGATCGGAAACAAGTCAAGGATGCCCACTCTCCCCCCTTTTATTCAGCATAGTACTGGCGGTCCTAGCCATGGCAATCAGGCAAAAAAAAGAATCACAAGGCATCCAGATTGATAAGAAAGAAGTCAAACTGTCACTATTTGCAGATGATGTAATATTGTACATAACAAACCCTAAACAATCCACTCCCAAACTACTAGAACTAATATCTGAATTCAGCAAAGTTGCAGGAAACAAAATTAATACACAGAAATCTGTTGCTTTCCTATACACTAACAATGAACAAGCAGAAAGAGAAATTAGGAAAACAATCCCATTCACAATTGCATCAAAAAGAATAAAATACCTAGGAATAAACTTAACCAAGGAAGTGAAAGACCTATACCCTGAAAATTACAAGACACTCTTAAGAGAAATTAAAGAAGAAACTAATAAATGGAAATTCATCCCATGCTATTGGGTAGGAAGAATTAATATTCTTAAAATGGCCATCCTGCTTAAGGCAATCTACAGATTCAATGGAATCCCTATCAAAATACCAATAGCATTCTTCAACAAACTGGAACAAATAGTTCTAAAATTCATATCAAACCACAAATGACCCCAAATAGCCAAAGCAATTCTGAGAAGGAAGAATAAAGCAGGGGGGAATCTTGCTTTCCAACTTCAAGCCCTACTACAAAGCCACAGCAATCAAGACAATTTGGTACTGCCACAAGAACAGACCCATAGACCAGTGGAATAGAATAGAGAGTCCAGATATTAACCCAAGAATATATGGTCAATTAATATACGATAAAGGAGCCATGGATATACAATGGGGAAATGACAGCCTCTTCAACAGACGGTGCTGGCAAAACTGGACAGCTACATGTAGGAAAATGAAAATGGATTGCTGTCTATCTCTATACAGAAAAGTAAACTCAAAATGGATCAAAGACCTGAATGTAAGTCATGAAACCATAAAACTCTTAGAAGAAAATATAGGCAAACTCTCTTGAATATAAACATGGGCAACTTTTTCATGAACATACCTCTACAGACAAGGGAAACAAAAGCAAAAATGAACAAGTGGGACTATATCAAACTAAAAAGCTTCTGTACAGGAAAGGACACCATCAGAACAAAAAAGCATACTACAGTATGGGAGAATATATTCATAAATGACATATCCAATAAGTGGTTGACATCCAAAATATACAAAGAGTTCACGCACCTCAACAAACTAAAGGCAAATAACCCAATTAAAAAATGGATAGAGGATCTGAACAGACACTTTTCCAAAGAAGAAATTCAGATGGCCAACAGGCACATGAAAAGATGCTCCACATCGCTAATCATCAGAGAAATGCAAATTAGAACCACGATGAGATAGCACCTCATACCAGTTAGGATGACCACCATCTAAAAGACAAACAACAACAAATGTTGGCAAGGATGTGGAGAAAGGGGAACCCTCGTACACTGCTGGTGGGAATGTAAATTAGTTCAACCTTTGTGGAAAGCAGTATGGAGGTTCCTCAAAAAACTCAAAATAGAAATACCATTTGACCCAGGAATTCCACTCCCAGAATTTTCCCTAAGAATGCAGCACTCTAGTTTGAAAAAGACATGTGCACCCCTATGTTTATCGGCAGCACTATTTACAATAGCCAAGAAATGGAAGCAACCTAAGTGTCCATCAGTAGATAGTAGATAAATGGATAAAGTACATGTGGTACATATACACAATGGAATATTATTCAGCCATAAGAAGAAAACAAATCCTACCATTTGCAACAACATGGATGGAGCTAGAGGGTATTATGCTCAGTGAAATACACTACGAGAAAGACAAGTACCAAATGATTTCACTCATCTGTGGAGTATAACAACAAAGAAGAAACTGAAGGAACAAAACAGCAGCAAACTCACAGAACCCAAAAATGGACTAACAGTTACCAAAGGGAAAGGGACTGGGAAGGATGTATGGGATGGGAAGGATAAGGGGAAAAGGGGGCATTATGATTAGCACACATAATGTAGTGGGGGGAGCAGGGGGAAGGCAATATAGCACAGAGAAGTCAAGAAGTGATCCTATTGCATCTTACTACACTGATGGACAGTGACTGTGGTGGGGACTTGATAATGGGGGGAATCTAGTAACCACAATGTTGCTCATGTTACTGTATATTAATGATTCCAAAAAAATTGTTAAACCAAATAAATAAATAAATACTATTATTTAAGAGAACTTATTATTTAAGAGTATAAACATTATTTAAAAATTGTAGTTAGAGGTGTATATTACATAGTACATATTTGATCATGTCCTATATAAAAATGACAGACAGTGTCTGGGCCCAAAACCTGCAAGGTTCTGTAAAACCTTTGACCCATTTTAAGATGAAGTATTAGGATATCTGTGACACTAACTTTCAAGCAAAGCGTCTCTTAGGATTTTCAGCTGCACCACAGAAGCAACTGGTCAAAGACTAAACTGAAAGTATATAGGTTAATTACCTCAAAGAGGACTAGACACAATGATGACATGAAAAGTAACTAATTAAAAAAATCAATACCATAAGAAAAGGATTTTGAAAGAAAATTTTAAAGGTACTAATTTCAATAAGAAAAGGCTGGTGAGATTTTTTGATGCTCTACTTAGCATTTTCCTTCAGAAAGGCCTATCAAAAAGAAAACTACAAGTAAACTGAACATATTCACCAACTTTATTTTTCATGAAAAAGGAAGCCCTATGTAATTTTAATGCAGCTTCACTCTTTTCTTCACTGTTCATGCAGCTGCAACTTTAAGCAAACAAAAATAAGGCCTATGGTGCTTCAATGGTAGTAATGACACTAACCCAAGTGCAATTAACCCTCAAAGATGAGATAGAGAGTAAGAAACACAAAATAAGCACTAAACTGAAAAATAAACATGTAACTGCAGAAGTAATAGCATGTCAGTAATATTCCTTTAGGCATCTGCATAAAGAAGTTTATTAGGGTTAGGCACAAAGCCAGCAATCACAATTAAAACATTTAGCCAGGGGGAATGTCTGAAAAAAAGAAAAGCTAAAGAATTGAGTTAATAAAACCTACAACAGTATTTCATTTGCTTATTCAAATAATTTTAAATCCTTAGGTTCTTTCATTATAGCTGCACTGTAAAAAAAAGAAAAAGCATATAGATATATATTTTTAGCAAGGGGACTTTATGCACTCAGAGAAAATAATACCTCAGGTCTTATATACTTAAAACTCATTGTTAGCAATTTTTAACTTGGAATATTTTTTGTGTGGGTTGACAAAACAAACTCTACAGTTTGTAGTATAACATTCAGGCATACTGGGGAGCAGGCCTTAGCAATCGTAGAAGATTGTCACATAGAGAAAGACTGACAAAATATACAAATATATTAAGGATAGCAGTAGCCAAGCTTCTCACTATAGGTAAAGGAAATTATAAATATGGATAGTAAAGAAAAAAACTAGAATGAGTTAGAACCGAAAGCACTAGTGTAAACTCACAATTTTCAATATATAAATAAATACATGATATAAATGTGTATATCATGTAAAATGTGTCTGTGCACACAAACACACAGATCTCGCCTAGGACCAGGAGGAGCAAATCCCAACAGCAATGAGCATACCTGAAGCTCGTATCTTGGCTTCTAAATATTTTCCACTGAAAGGAACCAAGGCTTCTTAAAAAAATCGCCAATTCCAGGTAAAGGCATGGAATGTACAAGGTGATCACGTCTGAAATCTCCTGTTACACCAGAAAGAAAGGGTCCACACAATAATGGGAACATGTCACACAGACATAGTAACAAGCTTGAATGGACTCCAACTGGCCAATTCTGGGATAAACTGAGCATGAAAATAAATAATAATGGTTATATTATTTTGTCAAACTACTGACAAAAATAGGAATTTGTAAGTCTATACAGATTTAAATAAATTGATAGTTTGAGGAAGAATGGTATTTATATAGTCGCAAAGTATCTCTTCACAAAATACTTAATAATTACAAAAAAAGAGTAACTACACAATGGAGAAGCCTAACAGACATGACTTTAATCAAACAATCAAAGACATCATCCTCAGTAATGGGATAAATCAAAGTCGCATGCTGCCTGACAGGATGCAACAATGAAGCGTAACTTCTGTGATAGTCTTCCCAATAACACAAAACCTGAATATATCATGAAGAAACCATGAGACAAGGCTGACAAGTACAGTCTACAAAATTACTGGTCTGATATCTTTGAAAGTACCAAGGTCATGAAGGTCAAGAAATATGAAGGAATTCTCCTAAACTGAAAGAGACATAAAACCTGTGATTCTGAACTGAACCTTTTTTATAAAGATCATTATCAGGAATACTGATGAAATCTGAGTGTAGTCTAAGGAGTAGATGGTAGCACTGTATTAATGTTAATATTCCAAATGTGCTGGCTGTATTGGGGTTATGTAGGACAAAGTCCTTGTCTGTGATCTTTTCTCTCAGTCTGAGATTGTATTTTTTTAACTGCTCAAGACATATGAAGGAAAAAAATACCATTCAAAGTAGAACAAAAACTTTACAAATAACCTTAATGAGAAATGTACATGACTTAAGTAAAACTTTGCAGAAAATGTGATATGGTTTTAATTGAGAGACATAAGCCATATATCAAAATATTTCTGAAATAATTCACAGGACTACAAAACATTGTGCTTGATTACAAAAAGGGTCATACAAAAAGGATTACTAAAGGTCATAAGGAGTTTATTCAGTAAGTCAAAAAATATTTTCATGCTTATATCACATCAGATCAGTGTAAGCAAGGGAAACAAAATACCCACCCTCATGGAACTGACAGTCCAATGAAAGAGACAGTAAACAGTTCCAAGCATGTTATTTACAAGTTGTGATTAATGATATTAAAGAAATGGGATAATATGGCAAACTGTCCTACTTTACATATGGTGATCAGGGAAAGTATTTCCAAGGAAGAAACATTTAAACTGAGACCTGAAGCAGCTAGCATGTACGAGCAGGGCAAGAATACCACGTAGCACATAAGAATAAGGAGACGAAAATGACAAAGCTGAAGGAAATGATTTTCAATGCCCAACCAGCCACCAATACAATACAGTATGGGAAAATAACAAAAAATCAATGGAACAGACCTTACAATAAATAAGCATTTAATTAAGAAAAAGGAAATGCCACAAACCAAAAGGAAAGGGAATGATCATTAATCACATAGTATGCTTATTAGAAAGCTTTTCAGTTATTAGGGCAACATTGAAATAAATATCTAATCCTCATACAAAATTACAAAAGTTTCAGAAAGATTAACAAATAAAGTACAAAATTCAAATTAATTAGAAAATTAAACAAAGAAAGTATCAAGATATTCAGATAGAGAAGGGCTTTCTAAACAAAAAAAAAAGAAATGCAAGAAATTACAAAGAAAAGTGTGGTACATTTTACTGCTTAGAAATCTAGAACCATGTACATCAAAAAAAAAAGAACTGAAGAGCAAATGAAAATTACTAAAATTTATACACAATGTGACCGAAAGAACTTTATCCTCACTCTATAAAGAGTACATGTAAGTCAATGAAATACTAAGACTTTCCTCTCCCCAACAAAAATTAACAAATAGGAATACACAATTTGCAGATAAAATATAAAATGGCCAATAAACACAGGAAAATGTAAACAAAGAAATGCAAATAAAAACAAAAGGTATGTGGAGCCAGGATGGTGGCGTGAGTAGAGCAGCGGAAATCTCCTCCCAAAACGACATATACTATGAAAATATAACAAAGACAACTCTTCCTAGAATAAAGACCAGAGGACACAGGACAACATCCGGACCACATCCACACCTGCGAGAACCCAGCGCCTTGCAAAGGAGGTAAGATACAAACCCCGGCCCGCCGGGTCCCTAGCACCCCTCCCACCAGCTTCTGGCGGGAGGACAGAGGTCTAAGCCGGAGGGAGAAGGAGCCCAGGACTGCTGAACACCCAGCCCCAGCCATCCGGACCAGAGTGCAGACACAGTGCATGCGCGGGGCCCTGGATACTAGGGAAACAGGGCAGCAGGAATGGTGAGCGGGTACAGGAGGCCAGCGCCAGAGAACTAAAGAAAAGCGAGTGGCCATCTTTTTGTTGTTGTTGTTGTTTTGTTGTGGTGAGTGCTTTTTCGAAGTCTTAAAGGGACAGGGACCCCAATACTAGGGAAACAGGGCAGCAAGACTGGCGAGCGGGTATGGGAGACTGGTGTCGGAGAACAAAAGAAACGCAAGAGGCCGCTTTTTTTTCTTTTTTTTTTGTTGTTGTTTTGTTGTAGTGAGTGCTTTTTGGAAGTCTTAAAGGAACAGGGACCCCAATACAAGGGAAACAGGGCAGCAAGACCGGCAAGCGGATATGGGAGGCCGGCACCAGAGAACAAAAGAAACGCAAGCGGCCACCTTTTATTCTTTTTGTTGTTGTTGTTGTTGTTTTGATTTGGGGAGCACTTTTTGGAAGTCTTAAAGGGACAGGGACCCCAATACTAAGGAAACAAGGCAGAAAGTCCGGTGAGCAGGTGCCCGAGGCTAGCGCCGGAGAATAAAGAAAAACAAGCAGCCATTTTTGTTTGTTTGTTTGTGGTCGTTGTTTTGTTTTGGCAGGTGCTTTTTGAAAGTTTTAAAGGAGCAGGGTGGGATACTTAGTCCAGAGGTAGGGAATCTGGGGATCTCTGGGCACTCTAATACCCTGGGCTTCAGTGAGCACAGAGGCCCATTACGGAGATAAATAGGTTTCCAGCTGCTCCCTCTCCAAAGCAAATCCACCACATTGAAGAAGAAGCCCGAGCCAGGCCATGCCAACAGCTACAGCAGAGATAAACTCCATAGCAGCCGGGCAGGAAGCAGAACCCCTATCTCCATACAGCTACCCAGCACAAGCCACAAGAGGTCGCTATTCTACCAGGAGAGGAAGGTCACAAACCAACAAGAAGGGAAGTTCTTCCAGTTGTCACTAGTCCCAGCTCTGCAAACTATTCCTATCAAGATGAAAAAACAAAATTACAGGCAAACCAAGATCACAGAGACACCAGAGAAGGAGACAGGACTAAACAGTCTTCCTGACAAAGAATTCAAAATAAAAATCATAAACATATTGACAGAGATGAAGAGAAATACGCAAGAGAAATGGGATGAAGTCCAGAGGGAGATCACAGATGCCAGAAAGGAGATGACAGAAATGAAACAAACTCTGGAAGGATTTATCAGCAGAATGGATGAGATGCAAGATGCTATTGATGGAACTGAAACCAGAGAACAGGAACGCATAGAAACTGACATAGAGAGAGATAAAAGGATCTCCAGGAATGAAACAATATTAAGAGAACTGTGTGACCAATCCAAAAGGAACAATATCCGTAATACAGGTGTACCAGAAGAAGGAGAGAGAGGAAAAGGGACGGAAAGTATCTTGGAAGAAATAATTGTTGAAAACTTCCCCATACTGGCGGAGGAAATAATGGAACAGACCATGGAAATACACAGAACCCCCAACAGAAAGGATCCAAGGAGGACAACACCAAGACACATAATAACTAAAATGGCAAAAATCAGGGACAAGGAAAGAGTTTTAAAGGCAGCTAGAGAGAAAAAGGTCACTTATAAAGGAAAACCCATCAGGCTAACATCAGACTTCTCGACAGTAACGCTACAGGCCAGAAGAGAATGGCATGATATATTTAATTCAAGGAAACAGAAGGGCCTTGAACCAAGGATACTGTATCCAGCACGACTATCATTTAAATATGATTGCGGAATTAAACAATTTCCAGAGAAGCAAAAGCGAAAGGAATTTGCTCCCCAAAAACCACCTCTACAGGGCATCTTACAGGGACTCTACATGGGAGCACTCCCAGAAAGAGCACAGAACAAAACACTCAACATATGAAAAATGCAATAGGAGAAATAAGAAGGGAGAAAAGAAAAGAATCTCCAGACAGTGTATATAACAGCTCTAAAGGGCATCTTACAGGGACTGCTTTAGATGGGAGCACTCCTAGAAAGAGCACAGAACAAAACATTCAACATATGAAGAATGCAATAGGAGAAATAAGAAGGGAGGGAAGAAAAGAATCTCCAGACAGTGTATATAACAGCCCAATGAGCGAGCTAAGTTAGGCAGTAAGATACTAAAGAGGCTAACCTTGAACATTCGGTAACCACGAATTTAAACCCTGCAATGGCAATAAGTACATATCTTTCAATAGTCACCCTAAATGTAAATGGACTGAATGTACCAATCAAAAGACACGGAGTAATGGAATGGATAAAAAAGCAAGACCCATCTACATGCTGCTTACAAGAAACTCACCTCAAACCCAAAGACGTGTACAGACTAAAAGTCAAGGGATGGAAAAACATATTTCAGGCAAAAAACAGTGAGAAGAAAGCAGGGTTTGCAATACTAATATCAGACAAAATAGACTTCAAAACAAAGAAAGTAACAAGAGATAAAGAAGGACATTACATAATGATAAAGGGCTCAGTCCAACAAGAGGACATAACCATTCTAAATATATATGCACCCAACACAGGAGCACCAGCATATGTGAAACAAATACTAACAGAACTAAAGGGGGAAATAGACTGCAATGCATTCATTTTAGGAGACTTCAACAGACCACTCACCTCAAAGGACAGATCCACACGACAGAAAATAAGTAAGGACACGGAAGCAATTAACAACACAGTAGAGCAGATGGACCTAATAGACATCTATAGAACTATACATCCAAAAGCAACAGGATATAGATTCTTCTCAAGTGCACATGGAACATTCTCCTGAACAGACGACATACTAGCCCACAAAAAGAGCCTCAGCAAAATCCAAAATATTGAAATTCTACCAACGAATTTTTCAGACCAAAGAAACAAAAAGGCTCACAAACACATGGAGGATTAACAACATGCTCCTAAATAATCAATGGATCAAAGAACAAATTAAAATAGAGATCAAGGAATATATAGAAACAAATGACAACGATGACACAAAGCCCCAACTTCTGTGGGACACAGCGAAAGCAGTCCTAAGAGGAAAGTATACAGCGATCCAGACACAATTGAAGAAGGAAGAACAATCCCAAATGAATAGTCTAACATCACAATTATCGAAATTGGAAAAAAGAAGAACAAGTGAGGCCTAAAGCCAGCAGAAGGAGGAATATAATAAAGATCAGACAAGAAATAAACAAAATTGAGAATAAAACAATAGCAAAAATCAATGAAACCAAGAGATGGTTCTTTGACAAAATAAACAAAATAGATAAGCCTCTAGCCAAACTTATTGAAAGAGAATCAACACAAATCAACATAATCAGAAATGAGAATGGAAAAATCATGACAAGACTCCACAGAAATACAAACAATTATTAAAGACTACTATGAAAACCTATATGCCAACAAGCTGGAAAACCTAGAAGAAATGGACAACTTCCTAGAAAAATACAACCTCCCAAGACTGACCAAGGAAGAAACACAAAACTTAAACAAACCAATTACGAGCAAAGATATTGGAATGGTAATCAAAAAACTACCCAAGAACATAACCCCGGGACCACACGGATTTACCTCGGAATTCTATCAGACACAAAGAGAAGACATAATACCCATTCTCCTTAAAGTGTTACAAAAAATAGAAGAGGGAATACTCCCAAACTCATTCTATGAAGCCAACATCACCCTAATACCAAAACCAGGCAAAGACACCACCAAAAAAGAAAATTACAGACCAAGATCCCTGATGAATGTAGATGCAAAAATACTCAATAAAATATTAGCAAACAGAATTCAACAGTATATCAAAAGGATCATACACCATGACCAAGTGGGATTCATCCCAGGGATGCAAGGATGGTACAACATTCGAAAATCCATCAACATTATCCACCACATCAACAAAAAGAAAGACAAAAACCACATGATCATCTCCATAGATGCTGAAAAAGCATTCAACAAAATTCAACGTCCATTCATGATAAAAACTCTCAGCAAAATGGGAATAGAGGGCAAGTACCTCAACATAATAAAGGCCATATATGATAAACCCACAGCCAGCATTATACTGAACAGCGAGAAGCTGAAAGCATTTCCTCTGAGATCGGGAACCAGACAGGGATGCCCAATGTCCCCACTGTTATTTAGGATAGTACTGGACGTCCTAGCCATGGCAAACAGACAAAACAAAGAAATACAAGGAATCCAGATTGGTAAAGAAGTTAAACTGTCAATATTTGCAGATGATATGATATTGCACATAAAAAACCCTAAAGACTCCACTCCTAAACTACTAGAACTGGTATCAGAATACAGCAAAGTTGCAGGATACAAAATTAACAAACAGAAATCTGTAGCTTTCCTATACACTAATAATGAATCAACAGAAAGAGAAATCAGGAAAACAATTCCATTCACCATTGCATCAAAAAGAATAAAATACCTAGGAATAAACCTAACCAAAGAAGTGAAAGACTTATACTCTGAAAACTACAAGTCACTCTTAAGGGAAATTAAAGGGGACACTAATAAATGGAAACTCATCCCATGCTCATGGCTAGGAAGAATTAATATCATCAAAATGGCCATCCTGCCCAAAGCATTATACAGATTTGATGCAATCCCTATCAAATTACCAGCAACATTCTTCAACGAATTGGAACAAATAATTCAAAAATTCTTATGGAAACACCAAAGACCCGAAATAGCCAAAGCAATCCTGAAAAAGAAGAATAAAGTAGGGGGGATCTCACTCCCCAACTTCAAGCTCTACTACAAAGCCACAGTAATCAAGACAATTTGGTACTGGCACAAGAACAGAGTCACAGACCAGTGGAACAAAATAGAGACTCCAGACATTAACCCAAACATATATGGTCAATTAATATTTGATAAAAGAGCCATGGACATACAATGGCAAAATGACAGTCTCTTCAACAGATGGTGCTGCAAAACTGGACAGCTACATGTAGGAGAATGAAACTGGACCATTGTCTCACCCCATATACAAAGGTAAACTCAAAATGGATCAAAGACCTGAATGTAAGTCATGAAACCATAAAACTCTTAGAAAAAAACATAGGCAAAAACCTCTTAGACATAAACATGAGTGACCTCTTCTTGAACATATCTCCCCGGGCAAGGAAAACAACAGCAAAAATGAGCAAGTGGGACTACATTAACCTGAAAAGCTTCTGCACAGCGAAAGATACCATCAATAGAACAAAAAGGAACCCTACAGTATGGGAGAATATATTTGAAAATGACAGATCCAATAAAGGATTGACGTCAGGAATATATAAAGAGCTCACACGCCTCAACAAACAAAAAACAAATAACCCAATTAAAAAATGGGCAGAGGAACTGAACAGTTCTCTAAAAAAGAAATACAGATGGCCAACAGACACATGAAAAGATGCTCCACATCGCTAATTATCAGAGAAATGCAAATTAAAACTACAATGAGGTATCACCTCACACCAGTAAGGATAGCTGCAATCCAAAAGACAAACAACAACAAATGTTGGCGAGGCTGTGGAGAAAGGGGAACCCTCCTACACTGATGGTGGGAATGTAAATTAGTTCAACCATTGTGGAAAGCAGTATGGAGGTTCATCAAAATGCTCAAAACAGACCTACCATTTGACCCAGGAATTCCACTCCTAGGAATTTACCCTAAGAACGCAGCAATCAAGTTTGAGAAAGACAGATGCACCCCTATGTTTATCACAGCACTATTTACAATAGCCAAGAATTGGAAGCAACCTAAATGTCCATCGGTAGATGAAAGGATAAAGAAGATGTGGTATATATACACACTAGAATACTACTCAGCCATAAGAAGTGGAAAAATCCAACCATTTGCAGCAACATGGATGGAGCTGGAGAGTATTATGCTCAGTGAAATAAGCCAAGCGGAGAAAGAGAACTACCAAATGATTTCACTCATCTGAGGAGTATAAAAACAAAGGAAAAACTGAAGGAACAAAACAGCAGCAGAATTACAGAACCCAAAAATGGACTAACAGGTACCAAAGGGAAAGGAACTGAGGAGGATGGGTGGGCAGGGAGCGATAAGGGGGGGGAAGAAGAAGGGGGACATTAAGATTAGCATGCATGGGGGGAGAGGGAGAAAGGGGAGAGTGAGCTGTACAACACAGAGAGGACAAGTAGTGACTCTACAACATTTTGCTAAGCTGATGGACACTACCCGTAATGTGGTTTTTAGGGGGGACTGATATAGGGGAGAGCTTAGTAAACATAGTATTCTTCATGTAAGTGTAGATTAAAAATAAAAAAATAAAAAAAAAAGAAAGAAAAAAAGAAAGAAAGAAAAGGGGGATTACTCCTTGACAGGATAAAACTATTGGTAAATCAAAGATCAACGCATGCTTTAAATATCCTTAATGTTGATCACTTAAAGGGTGTCAGATGATCAGCTATGGAGGTACTCTTTTCTGATAATATTCCTTTCTCTTAATTAAAAGAAAAAAAAAAGCAGTTACTGTGTGCTGACCTCCAATGGGTTCTGTACAGTGGTATAGAGGGCATTGCAAAGTGTGGGCAAAGGGTCTGTTTGTTTCTATGCAGAAGATGAAGGCCTAGCTTGGATACCCAGAAAATGAACTAAGATCCGATATGAGGAGGAGCTTCCGGCATCAGCACTCTCTGGAGGACTTGTGCCGGGGGATGATCATCAAAAAGCCTCCACAGGGATCCGGACGATGCTGCGGTTGTGGCTGCATCCAGCCCACCATCTCCTGGACTTGCCATAGGAATGAGGAGGGAGAGGTCTAGGCTGGCATGTGCATACAGTGAGACAACGAATTTGACCGGATCTGTACCGTTGGAACTCAACCAGGAGTTGGGAGGGGTGCAAGTTGTAGCACTCCAAAATCTTATGACTATAGACTATCTACGCTTAAAAGAACATATGGGATGTGAACAGATCCCAGAAATGGGTTGCTTTAATTTGTCTGATTTCTCTCAGACTGTTCAATCAAGTACAGTTGGACAATATCCATCATATCATAGACAAATTTTCACAAATGCCTAGGGTGCCTAAATCATTTTCTTGGCTTCACTGGAGATGGATGGTAATTATAGATTTGCTTTGTTTATGTCACCGTATTCCTATTATGTTAATATGTGAGCGCAAGTTAGTTAGTAATTTAAAACCTATACATGCTTAAGGTACTCTACAAGAAGATAGGTCAAAGAAATAATCAATCCTCCCATGTTTTTCTTCTTCCTTCCTAATTACAACACTTAAATAGAATTCGTGCTGCATATCGAATTTACCGAGCATCATATTTCCTCCAGGTGGTAAAGATACCTAGAGACAAATGCTGGGCATAGAAGCCACAGGGCATAAATCTGCAAATAAGTAAAAAGCTAACCTTTTTAAACAATATGGCTTCTCTCTCACTTACCAACTTTACATTTCCCTGTATGGCCCCGGAAGATGACTGGTTAGCCAGAGATGGGTAAGATTCCTCAAGGGAGGAACAACCTAAGACAGGCACAGTCGCAGAGGGGCCATCAGGTGAGAAATTGGGGATCAACAGAGGTGAAGCTCAGAACCTCACCCCCCCTGTTTTGAGAGAAATCTTCTGCATCCGTGGATGTTTTGCTGCCCTTGTCTAGCTTGGATTAATACTTAGTCCATAGGCACACATCTGATCATCTACATTTACCCTCTTACAGCACTAAACTATGTTTTCTACCTTAATCTTGCATCTACCTACCACTTCAGCATTTTATTAAAAATAAAAATAATAATAATAATAAAGGGAGAAATGTGGGATCCACATATAAATCAAGTATAAAAATCAAACGAATATTCATATTTGACCTGATTGTTTATAGTTCATAATGCATGATCAAAACCAAAAGTTTCTGTGATAAATGCCCTTGCATTGTTCACCATGTAAGAATTTATTCACTATGTAAGAATTCGTTCACCATGTAAGAACTTGTTCGTTATGCTTCAGAAGATTGGAGACTGAAGAGAATTAGGTTTGAGATGGATTAATGATTGTGATTTGAGCATTGACCCCCCTATACAGAATTTTATTGTTGTTAACAACCATTTGATCAATAAATATGAGAGATGCGCTCTCAAAAAAAAAAAAAGAAAAAGGTAGTATATTTTCACCTAAAAAGGAGGCAAAAGATTTTTTTGCAGGCTAAATACTTTAAAGCATTTTATTAACAGAAGTGAAGTAGGCTTTCTTATACACTGCTGTTAATCAACTAAAGTGGTCCAATCTTCCTGAAAATTAATGTGTCAATAAGTATACTCATCTTTTTCATTTCATAAGCAAAATTGTGTCATCCTTAGGAAACACAGACTGTCTTTTACCAATGATGCTTCTCTCCCCAAACACAGGATAGATATAATATAGTAATGCTTATCCTCAAAGTCAATCAAAGGATAGACAAAAAGTACAGCATTTGATACCTGAAATGTAAAGAATGAAGGAGGAAGAAAAAGGAGGAGAAATAGAAAAGAGCCTTTAGACTGTGTCTGTAATAGCATATTAAGTACGTTAAGTTAGACTCTTAGATATTAAGGAAAGTAACCCCTGGAACCTTTGGTAACCACGAATCTAAAGCCTGAAATGACAATAAGAACATAGCTATCGATAATCACCCTAAATGTAAATGGACTGAATGCACCAATCAAAAGACATAGAGTCACTGAATGGATAAAAAATAACACCCATCTATATGCTGCTTAGAAGAGACTCACCTTAAACCCAAAGACATGCAGAGACTAAAAGTCAAGGGATAGAAAAAGATATTTCATGCAAACAATAAGGACAAAAAAGCAGGTGTTGCAAAACGAGTATCAGACAAAACTGACTTCAAAATAAAGAAAGTAACAAGAGATAAAGAAAGACATTACATAATGATAAAGGCCTCAGTCCAACAAGAGGATATAAGCATTATAAATATATATGCACGCAACACAGGAGCACCAGCATATGTGAAACAAACACTAACAGAATGAAAGGAGGAAACAGAATGCAATGCATTCATTTTAGGAGACTTCAACACACCACTTACTCCAAAGGACAGATACACCAGACAGAAAATAAGTAAGGACACAGAGGCACTGAACAACACAATAGAACAGAAGGACCTAATAGACATCTACAGAACTCTCCACCCAAAAGCAACAGGATACACATTCTTCTCAAGTGCACATGGAACATTCTCCAGAATAGACCACATACTAGGCCACAAAAAGCGCCTCAGTAAAATCAAAAATATTGAAATTCTACCAAGCAACTTTTCAGACCACAAAGGTATAAAACTAGAAATAAATTATACAAAGAAAGCAAAATGGCTCACAAACACAAGGAGGCTGGAAAACCTAGAAGAAATGGACAACTTCCTAGAAAAATACAACGTTCCAAGAATGACCTAGGAAGAAACACAAAAGTTAAACAATCCAATGACCAGCAAAGAAATTGAAGCAGTAATCAAAAAACTATGCAGGAACAAAACCCCCAGGCCAGATGGATTTACCTCAGAATTTTATCAGACATACAGAGAAGATATAATTCCGATTCTCCTTAAAGTTTTCCAAAAAATAGAAGAGGAGGGGATACTCCCCAACTCATTCTATGAAGCCAACATCACCCTAATACCAAAACCAGGCAAAGACCCCACCAAAAAAGAAAATTACAGACCAATATGCCTGATAAATGTAGATGCAAAAATACTCAACAAAATATTAGCAAACTGAATTCAAAAATACACCATGACCAAGTGGGATTCATCCCAGGGATGCAAGGATGGTACAACATTCGAAAATCCATCAACATCACCCAGCACATCAACAAAAAGGACAAAAACCACATGATCATCTCCATAGATGCTGAAAAAGCATTGGACAAAATTCAACATCTATTCATGATAAAAACTCTCAACAAAATGGGTATAGAGGGCAAGTACCTCAACATATAAAGGCCATATATGACAAACCCACAGCTAACATCATGCTGAACAGCAAAAAGCTGAAAGCTTTTCCTCTGAGATCAGAAACAAGGCAGGGATGCCCACTCTCCCCACTGTTATTCAACATACTACTGGAGGTACTAGCCACAGCAATTAGACAAAACAAGGAAATACAAGGAATCCAAATTGGTAAAGAAGAAGTCAAGCTGTCACTATTTACAGATGACATGACATTGTACATAAAAAACCCTAAAGACACCACTCCAAAACTACTAGAACTGATATCGGAATACAGCAAGGTTGCAGGAAACAAAATTAACACACAGAAATCTGTGGCTTTTCTATACACTAACAATGAACTAATAGGAAGATAAATCAGGAAAACGATTCCATTCACAATTGCATCAAAAAGAATAAAATACCTAGGAATAAACCTTACCGAGGAAGTGAAAGACCTATACCCTGAAAACTATAAGACACTCTTAAGAGAAATTAAAGAGGACACTAACAAATGGAAACTCATCCCATGTTCTTGACTAGGAAGAATTAATATCATTAAAATGGCCATCCTGCCCAAAGCAATATACAGATTTGATGCAATCCCTATCAAATTAGCAGCAACATTCTTCAATCAACTGGAGCAAATAATTCAAAAATTCATAAGGAAACACCAAAGACCCCCAAATAGCCAAAGCAATCCTGAGAAAGAAGAATAAAGCGGGGGGGATCTCACTCCCCAACTTCAAGCTCTACTACAAAGCCACAATAATCAAGACAGTTTGTTACTGGCATAAGAACAGAGTCACAGACCAGTGGAACAGAACAGAGACCCCAGATATTAACCCAAACATTTACAGTCAATTAACATATGATAACGTATTCATAGACATACAATGGGGAAATGACAGTCTCTTCAACAGATGGTGCTGACAAAACTGGACAGCTACATGTAAGAGAATGAAACTGAATCACTGTCTAACCCCATACACAAAAGTAAATTCAAAATGGATCAAAAACCTGAATGTAAGTCATGAAACCATAAAACTCTTTGAAAAAAACATAGGGAAAAATATCCGGGACATACACATGAGCAACTTCTTCATGAACATATCTCCCCGGACAAGGGAAACAAAAGCAAAAATGAACAAGTGGGACTATATCAAGCTGAAAAGCTTCTGTACAGCAAAAGACACCATCAGTAGAACAAAAAGGTATCCTACAGTATGGGAGAATATATTCATAAATGACAGATCCAGTAAAGGGTTGACATACAAAATATATAAAGAGCTCATGCACCCCAACAAACAAAAAGCAAATAATCCAATTAAAAAATGGGCAGAGGAGCGGAACAGACACTTCTCCAAAGAAGAAATTCAGATGGCCAACAGAAACATGAAAAGATGTTCCACATCGCTTTTCATCAGAGAAATGCAAATTAAAACCACAATGAGATATCACCTCGCACCAGTAAGGATCACCACCATTCAAAAGAAAAACAACAACAAATGTTGGCGAGTTTGTGGAGAAAGGTGAACCCTCCTACACTGCTGGTGAAATGCAAATTAGTTCTACCATTATGGAAAGCAGTATGGAGGTTCCTCAATATGCTCAAAATAGAAATACCATTTAACCCAGGAATTCCACTTCTAGGAATTTACCCTAAGAATGCAGCACTCCAGTTTGAAAAAGACAGGTGCACCCCTATGTTTATCGCAGCACTATTTACAATAGCCAAGAAATGGAAGCAACCTAAATGTCCATTAGTCAATGAGTGGATAAAGAAGATGTGGTACATATACACAATGGCATATTACTCAGCCATAAGAAAAAAACAGATTCTACCATTTGCAACAACATGGATGAAGCTAGAGGGTATTATGCTCAGTGAGATAAGCCAGGCAGAGAAAGACAAGTACCAAATGATTTCACTCATATGTGGAGTATAAGAACAAAGAAAAACTGAAGGAACAAAACAGCAGCAGATTCACAGAACCAAAGAATGGACTAATGGTTGCCGAAGGGAAAGGGACTAGGCAGTGGGAGTAGGAAGGGAGGGATAAGGGCAGGGAAAAAGAAAGGGGGCCTTAGGATTAGCACGTATTATGTGGGGGGGGGCACGGGAAGGGCTGTGCAACATAAAGAAGACAAGTAGTGAGTCTATAGCATCTTACTACGCTGATGGACAGTGACTGTAATGGGGTTTGTGGGGGGGGGACTTGGTTTAGGGGGGAGTCTAGTAACCATAATGTTCTTCATGTAATTGTAGATTAATGATAATAAAATGAATAAAAATATATATATATAGTAATGGTAAAGTCATTTTTGTAGTATTTTCTCATTACAAATAAATGTATGTTAAAAATTTTAAGAATACATAAGTTTACGTGGAAAAAACTCTCCTGTAAATCCTTTGATCCTGACTAACCACAGATTCAAATTTGTAGCAATCTATCAAAGGAAAAATAATCAGAAATAAGAAAATGTACTAACAATGATGACCATAACAGTATTAAATGACAAAAAGTTTGAAAAACTCTAAATGTTTAACAATAAAAGAATGGCTAAATGTATGGTAACTTTATGTAGCCATTTAAAATCATGTTTCTAAAGAATATTTACTAACAGGGGAAATGCTCAACTCGTATTAAATTTCAAAAAGTATACAAAGTATGTGTGTGTGTACACACAAATACATAAGTATAATCTCAACTGGGTATATCTGTATGACAAATGGAATTACAAGGGGAGGGTTTTTATCTACATTCATTAATGTATTCTTAAAATGTTCTACCATTTGTATTTATTATTTGTAATGAGAAAAGAATGTTATAAAAGTAACTCTACAAATCACTATATTACCTATCCTGTGCCAGGAGAAGCAACATTACTAAAATACACGTCTGCTTTCTAAAAATATAAAATAATAGATATTGAAAACCTATTCTTCTTATCATAATAAACCTTTCCATGGACACGAAAGTCAGTCTTTTTTTTTTATTTTTTATTTTTTTAATTTTTTTCTTATATTAGAGGATCTTACACACACAGAAGAATCATAACACTTGCCTTTACATGGTTTACTTATTTGTTGTATACATCCTAAGCTATTTGTCTTTAGGATAGATTTTATATGATGTTTATCTTTAAGATTCTAGTTTAAAGGATTGTAAAGCCAAGGTCTGTTTTTTTTTTTTTTTTTTTGATTAAAACAGTTTTTTTTTTTTGTTTTTTTTTTTTGAGAGGGCATCTCTCATATTTATTGATCAAATGGTTGTTAACAACAATAAAATTCAGTATACGGGGGTCAACGCTCAATGTACAATCATTAATCCATCTCAAGCCTAATTCTCGTCAGTCTCCAATCTTCTGAAGCATAACGAACAAGTTCTTACATGGTGAACGAATTCTTACATAGTGAATAAATTCTTACATGGTGAACAGTACAAGGGCAGTCATCACAGAAACTTTCGGTTTTGATCATGCAATATGACCTATAAACAATCAGGTCAAATATGAATATTCGTTTGATTTTTGTACTTGATTTATATGTTGATCCCACATTTCTCCTATTATTATTATTATTTTTATTTTTAATAAAATGCTGAAGTGGTAGGTAGATGCAAGATAAAGGTAGAAAACATAGTTTAGTGCTGTAAGAAGGCAAATGTAGATGATCAGATGATCAGGTGTGTGCCTATGGACTAAGTATTAATCCAGGCTAGACAAGGGCATAAAGACATCCACGGATGCAGAAGATTTCTCTCAAAGCAGGGGGGGTGAGGTTCTGAGCCTCACCTCTGTTGATCCCCAAATTCTCACCTGATGGCCCCCCTGCGACTGTGCCTGTCTTAGGTTGTTACTCCCTTGAGGAATCTTACCCGTCTCTGTCTAACCAGTCATCTTCCGGGGCCATACAGGGAAATGTAAAGTTGGTAAGTGAGAGAGAAGCCATATTGTTTGCAAAGGTTAGCTTTTTACTTCTTTGCAGATGTATGCCCTGTGGCTTCTATGCCCAGCACTTGTCTCGAGGTATCTTTACCACCTGGAAGAATTATGATACTCAGTAAATTCGATGTGAGGCACGAATTCTATTTAAGGGTTGTAATTAGGAAGGAAGAAGAAAAGCTATAGATGTAGCATATGAAGGAAACTTGGGAGGATTGATTATTTCTTTGACATATCTTCTTGTATAGTACCTTAAGTATGTATAGGTTTTAAACTACTAACTAATTTGCACACATATATTAACATAATAGGAATACGGTGACATAAACAAAGCAAATCTATAATTACCATCCATCTCCAGTGAAGCCAAGAAAACCATTTAGGCACCCTAGGCATTTGTGAAAATTTATCTATGATATGATGGATATTGTCCAACTGTACTTGAACCATCAGACAAATTAAAGCAGCCCATTTCTGGGATCTGTTCACATCCCATATCCCATATGTTCTTTTAACCGTAGATAGTCTATAGTCATGAGATTTTGGAGTGCTACAACTTGCACCCCTCCCAACTCCTGGTTGAGTTCCAACAGTACAGATCCGGTCAAATTCGTTGTCTCACTGTATGCACATGCCAGCCTAGATATCTCCCTCCTCATTCTTATGGCAAGTCCAGGAGACGGTGGGCTGGATGCAGCCACAACCGCAGCATCGTCCGGATCCCTGTGGAGGCTTTTTGATGATCATCCCCCGGCACAAGTCCTCCAGAGAGTGCTGATGCCGGAAGCTCCTCCTCATATCGTATCTTAGTTCATTTTCTGGGTATCCAAGCTAGGCCTTGATCTCCTGCATAGAAACAAACAGACCCTTTGCCCACACTTTGACATGCCCTCTATACCACTGTGCAGAACCCATTGGAGGTCAGCACACAGTAACTGCTTTTTTTTTTTTTAATTAAGAGAAAGGAATATTATCAGAAAAGAGTACCTCCACAGCTGATCATCTGACACCCTTTAAGTGATCAACATTAAGGATATTTAAAGCATGCGTTGATCTTTGATTTACCAATAGTTTTATCCTGTTAAGGAGTAATCCCCCTTTTCCTTCTTTCTTTCTTTCTTTTTTTTTTTTTTTTAATTTTTAATCTACACTTACATGAAGAATACTATGTTTACTATGCTCTCCCCTATATCAGGTCCCCCCTAACAACCACATTACGGTTACTGTCCATCAGCTTAGCAAAATGTTGTAGAGTCACTACTTGTCCTCTCTGTGTTGTGCAGCCCACCCTCCCCTTGCTCCCTCTCCCCCCATGCATGCTAATCTTAATACCCCGCTTCTTCTTACCCCCCCTTATCCCTCCCTGCCCACCCATCCTCCCCAGTTCCTTTCCCTTTGGTACCTGTTAGTCCATTTTTGGGTTCTGTAATTCCACTGCTGTTTTGTTCCTTCAGTTTTTTCTTTGTTCCTATACTCCTCAGATGAGTGACATCATTTGGTATTTCTCTTTCTCCGCTTGGCTTATTTCACTGAGCATAATACTCTCCAGCTCCATCCATGTTGCTGCAAATGGTTGGATTTTTCCACTTCTTATGGCTGAGTAGTATTCCATTGTGTATATGTACCACATCTTCTTTATCCATTCATCTACCGATGGACATTTAGGTTGCTTCCAATTCTTGGCTATTGTAAATAGTGCTGCGATAAACATAGGAGTGCATCTGTCTTTCTCAAACTTGATTGCTGCATTCTTAGGGTAAATTCCTAGGAGTGGAATTCCTGGGTCAAATGGTAGGTCTGTTTTGAGCATTTTGATGCACCTCCATACTGCTTTCCACAATGGTTGAACTAATTTACATTCTCACCAGCAGTGTAGGAGGGTTCCCCTTTCTCCACAGCCTCGCCAACATTTGTTGTTGTTTGTCTTTTGGATGGCAGCTATCCTTACTGGTGTGAGGTGATACCTCATTGTAGTTTTAATTTGCATTTCTCTGATAATTAGCGATGTGGAGCATCTCTTCATGTGTCTCTTGGCCATCTGTATTTCTTTTTTGGAGAACTGCTTGTTCAGTTCCTCTGCCCATTTTTTAATTGGGTTATTTGTTTTTTGTTTGTTGAGGCGTGTGAGCTCTTTATATATTCTGGACGTCAATCCTTTATTGGATCTGTCATTTTCAAATATATTCTCCCATACTGTAGGGTTCCTTTTTGTTCTATTGATGGTATCTTTCGCTGTGCAGAAGCTTTTCAGGTTAATGTAGTCCCACTTGCTCATTTTTGCTGTTGTTTTCCTTGCCCGGGGAGATATGTTCAAGAAGAGGTCACTCATGTTTATGTCTAAGAGGTTTTTGCCTATGTTTTTTTCTAAGAGTTTTATGGTTTCATGACTTACATTCAGGTCTTTGATCCATTTTGAGTTTACCTTTGTATATGGGGTGAGACAATGGTCCAGTTTCATTCTCCTACATGTAGCTGTCCAGTTTTGCCAGCACCATCTGTTGAAGAGACTGTCATTTTGCCATTGTATGTCCATGGCTCCTTTATCAAATATTAATTGACCATATATGTTTGGGTTAATTTCTGGGGTCTCTAATCTGTTCCACTGGTCTGTGGCTCTGTTCTTGTGCCAGTACCAAATTGTCTTGATTACTATGGCTTTGTAGTAGAGCTTGAAGTTGGGGAGTGAGATCCCCCCTACTTTATTCTTCTTTTTCAGGATTGCTTTGGCTATTCCGGGTCTTTGGTGTTTCCATATGAATTTTTGAATTATATGTTCCAATTCATTGAAGAATGTTGCTGGTAATTTGAGAGGGATTGCATCAAATCTGTATATTGCTTTGGGCAGGATGGCCATTTTGACGATATGAATTCTTCCTAGCCATGAGCATGGGATGAGTTTCCATTTATTAGTGTCCCCTTTAATTTCTCTTAAGAGTGACTTGTAGTTTTCAGAGTATAAGTCTTTCACTTCCTTGGTTAGGTTTATTCCTAGGTATTTTATTCTTTTTGATGCAATGGTGAATGGAATTGTTTTCTGATTTCTCTTTCTATTGATTCGTTGTTAGTGTATAGGAAAGCTACAGATTTCTGTCTGTTAATTTTGTATCCTGCAACTTTGCTGTATTCTGATATCAGTTCTAGTAGTTTTGGAGTGGAGTCTTTAGGGTTTTTTATGTACAGTATCATATCATCTGCAAATAGTGACAGTTTAACTTCTTCTTTACCAATCTGGATTCCTTGTATTTCTTTGTTTTGTCTGATTGCCGTGGCTAGGACCTCCAGTACTATGTTAAATAACAGTGGGGAGAGTGGGCATCCCTGTCTGGTTCCCGATCTCAGAGGAAATGCTTTCAGCTTCTCGCTGTTCAGTATAATGCTGGCTGTGGGTTTATCATATATGGCCTTTATTATGTTGAGGTACTTGCCCTCTATTCCCATTTTGCTGAGAGTTTTTATCATGAATGGATGTTGAATTTTGTCAAATGCTTTTTCAGCATCTATGGAGATGATCATGTGGTTTTTGTCTTTCTTTTTGTTGATGTGATGGATGATGTTGATGGATTTTCGAATGTTGTACCATCCTTGCATCCCTGGGATGAATCCCACTTGGTCATGGTGTATGATCCTTTTGATATACTGTTGAATTCTGTTTGCTAATATTTTATTGAGTATTTTTGCATCTACATTCATCAGGGATATTGGTCTGTAATTTTCTTTTTTGGTGGGGTCTTTTCCTGGTTTTGGTATTAGGGTGATGTTGGCTTCATAGAATGAGTTTGGGAGTATTCCCTCTTCTTCTATTTTGTGGAACACTTTTAGGAGAATGGGTATTATGTCTTCTCTGTGTGTCTGATAAAATTCCGAGGTAAATCCGACCGGCCCCGGGGTTTTGTTCTTGGGTAGTTTTTTGATTACTGTTTCAATTTCTTTGCTTGTAATTGGTTTGTTTAACTTTTGTGTTTCTTCCTTGGTCAGTCTTGGGAGGTTGTATCTTTCTAGGAAGTTGTCCATTTCTTCTAGGTTTTCCAGCTTGTTGGCATATAGGTTTTCATAGTAGTCTTTAATAATTCTTTGTATTTCTGTGGAGTCTGTCGTGATTTTTCCATACTCATTTCTGATTATGTTGATTTGTGTTGACTCTCTTTTTCTCTTAATAAGTTGGGCTAGAGGCTTATCTATTTTGTTTATTTTCTCAAAGAACCAGCTCTTGGTTTAGTTGATTTTTGCTATTGTTTTATTCTTCTCAATTTTGTTTATTTCTTCTCTGATCTTTATTATGTCCCTCCTTCTGCTGACTTTAGGCCTCATTTGTTCTTCTTTTTCCATTTTTAATAATTGTGATGTTAGACTATTCATTTGGGATCGTTCTTCCTTCTTCAAGTGTGCCTGGATTGCTATATACTTTCCTCTTAAGACTGCTTTCGCTGCATCCCACAGAAGTTGGGGCTTAGTGTTGTTGTTGTCATTTGTTTCTATATATTCCTTGATCTCTATTTTGATTTGTTCATTGATCCATTGATTATTTAGTAGCATGTTGTTAAGCCTCCATGTGTTTGTGAGCCTTTTTGTTTTCTTTGTAGAATTTATTTCTACTTTCATACCTTTGTGGTCTGAAAAATTGGTTGGTAGAATTTCAATATTGTGGAATTTACTGAGGCTCTTTTTGTGAGCTAGTATGTGGTCTATTCTGGAGAATGTTCCATGTGCACTTGAGAAGAATGTATATCCTGCTGCTTTTGGATGTAGAGTTCTATAGATGTCTATTAGGTCCATCTGTTCTAGTGTGTTGTTCAGTGCCTGTGTGTCTTTACTTATTTTCTGCCTGGTGGATCTATCCTTTGGGGTGAGTGGTGTGTTGAAGTCTCCTACAATGAAAGCATTGCAGTCTATTTCCCTCTTTAGTTCTGGTAGTATTTGCTTCACATATGCTGGTGCTCCTGTATTGGGTGCATATATATTTAGAATGGTTATATCCTCTTGTTGGACTGAGCCCTTTATCATTATGTAGTGGCCTTCTTTATCTCTTGTTACTTTCTTTGTTTTGAAGTCTATTTTGTCTGATATTAGTACTGCAACCCCTGCTTTCTTCTCACTGTTGTTTGCCTGAAATATGTTTTTCCATCCCTTGACTTTTAGTCTATGCTTATCTTTGGGTTTAAGGTGAGTTTCTTGTAAGCAGCATATAGATGGGTCTTGCTTTTTTATCCATTCTATTACTCTATGTCTTTTGATTGGTGCATTAAGTCCATTTACATTTAGGGTGACTATTGAAAGATATGTACTTATTGCCATTGCAGGCTTTAGATTCGTGGTTACCAAAGGTTCAAGGTTAGCTTCTTTAGTATCTTACTGCCTAACTTAGCTCGCTTATTGAGCTGTTATATACACTGTCTGGAGATTCTTTTCTTCTGTCCCTTCTTATTCCTCCTCCTCCATTCTTCATATGTTGTGTGTTTTGTTCTGTGCTCTTTTTAGGGGTGCTCCCATCTAGAGCAGTCCCTCTAGGATGCCCTGTAGAGGTGGTTTGTGGGAAGCAAATTCCCTCAGCTTTTGCTTGTCTGGGAATTGTTTAATCCCGCCATCATATTTAAATGATAGTCGTGCTGGATACAGTATCCTTGGTTCAAGGCCCTTCTGTTTCATTGCATTAAGTATATCATGCCATTCTCTTCTGGCCTGTAGGGTTTCTGTTGAGAAGTCTGATGTTAGCCTGATTGGTTTTCCTTTATAGGTGACCTTTTTCTCTCTAGCTGCCTTTAAAACTCTTTCCTTGTCCTTGATCCTTGCCATTTTAATTATTATGTGTCTTGGTGTTGTCCTCCTTGGATCCTTTCTGTTGGGGGTTCTGTGTAATTCCATGGTCTGTTCGATTATTTCCTCCCCCAGTTTAGGGAAATTTTCAGCAATTATTTCTTCAAAGACACTTTCTATCCCTTTTCCTCTCTCTTCCTCTTCTGGTATCCCTATAATACGAATGTTTTTCCTTTTGTATTGGTCACATATTTCTCTTAGTGTTGTTTCATTCCTGGAGATCCCTTTATCTCTCTCTATGTCAGCTTCTATACGTTCCTGTTCTCTGGCTTCTATTCCTTCAATGGCCTCTTGCATCTTATCCATTCTGCTTATAAATCCTTCCAGGGATTGTTTCACTTCTGTGATCTCTTTCCTGACATCTGTGATCTCCTTCCGGACTTCATCCCACTGCTCTTGCATTTTTCTCTGCATCTCATCCCACTGCTCTTGCATTTTTCTCTGCATCTCATCCCATTGCTCTTGCATTTTTTTCTGCATCTCTGTCAGCATGTTCATGATTTTTATTTTGAATTCTTTTTCAGGAGGACTAGTTAGGTGTGTCTCCTTCTTAGGTGTTGTCTCTGTGATCTTTGTCTGCCTGTAGTTTTGCCTTTTCATGGTGATAGAGATAGTTTGCAGAGCTGGTACAAGTGACCGCTGGAAGAGCTTCCCTTCTTGTTGGTTTGTAGCCTTTTCCTGGGAGAATAGCGACCTCTAGTTGCTTGTGCTGGGCAGCTGTGCGCAGACAGGGCTTCTGCTTCCTGCCCAGTTGCTTTGGGGTTTATCTCCGCTGTTGCTGTGGGCTTGGCCTGGCTGGGGCTGTTCCTCCAAAATGGTGGAGCCCCGTTGGAGGGGGAGCGGCCAGGAGGCTATTTATCTCCGTAAGGGGCCTCTGTGCTCCCTGCTGACCAGGGGGTTAGAGTGCCCAGAGATCCCCAGATTCCCTGCCTCTGGTCTAAGTGTCCTGTCCTGCCCCTTTAAGGCTTCCAAAAAGCACTCTCCAAACCAAAACAACAGCAACAATGAGAGAGGGAACAGAAAGAAAGAAAAAAAAAAAAAAAAAGGAAAAAACAAGCGATTTTTTTTTTTTTTTGTCCTCAGGTGCCGGTCCCAGGCACCCGCTCACTGGTCCTGCTGCCCTGTCTCCCTAGCACCAGGGTCCCTGTCCTTTCAAGGCTTCCAAAAAGCACCCACCCACCGGTCCCGCAGGGAAGGAACGCTCGATATTCTTTGTCCTCAGGCACTGGTCCCAGGCACCCGCTCACCAGTCCCGCCGCCCTGCCTCCCTAGCACCGGGGTCCCTGTCCCTTCAAGGCTTCCAAAAAGCACTCGCCAAAAAGAGAGAAAAAATGGGGAAAAACGCCCGATTTCTTCCGTCCTCAGGTGCCGGTCTCAGGCACCCACCCACCGGTCCCACAGGGAAAAACGCGGGATATTCTTTGTCCAGGTGCCGGTCCCAGGCACCCGCTCACCAGTCCCGCCGCCCTGCCTCCCTAGCACCGGGGTCCCTGTCCCTTTTGGGCTTCCAAAAAGCACTCGCAGAAAAGAGAAAAAAAAAGGGGAAAAACGCGCGATTTCCTCTGTCCTCAAGTGCCGGTCTCAGGCACCCGCCCACCGGTCCCCCTTCGCAAGGCGCTGGTTCCTTGCAGGTGTGGATGTGGTCTGGATGTTGTCCTGTGTCCTGTGGTCTCTATTTTAGGAAGATTTTTCTTTGTTATATTTTCATAGCTCTATGTGTTTTGGGGAGGAGATTTCCACTGCTCTACTCACACCGCCATCCTGGCTCCGCCTCTCAAAAGTCAGTCTTTTAAGTGTGAAGTTGATGTCCAGTCAAGAAACTTTGATTACAACCACATGAACACTAAGTAAACTAAATGTTTCTTAGAATTAGTACACTAAAACTAAGAAATTTGCTCACCTTTCAAATACACACTAACAAGGGACATTTAAAAGCTATCAAGCAATAGTTTTCACTTGATATTTGCCCTATATGTAAAATGTGCCTGCTAAGAAAATCTCTTCCCCACACAGTTTCAAAGTTCTAATCAAATTCAAAGTTCACATAAGCATAAAACATAGGTGACAAATAACCTGAAATTGATATATATAAAAGCTCACTAGGCAATATAAATGTAATCCCTAGACTTGAGAGAAACTCTCATTTAAGCAATACACACAGAGTTTACAGACACAGACAGTAAGGAAGAAACTAAAATCATCTTTTGCTCTAACAAAGCACTAGTAAGTGTTTATGCCTATCATTCAGAAACTCTGAAGTCAGTGTTTGACATTTGGAACAAGACTACAATGGGATCTTTGAAATCAAAATGTCAAGCTGACACAACCAGCTATGGCAATTACTCTAAAAAACAGTGGCTAAAATGGAATACAGTGAAAGTGTATTCCTTTGAAGACAAAATAGTCTGTTTTGCGTTAAAGGGTGTTTTTATATTATGAATTAGCTCATACACCACATGGTAAATAGAGGACTATCATTATATCAAAGCTATGTTGGTTCATAAGTCATTTTTCCTAGGAAAAGGTACAACAAAGAGCAGAAGTAGTACAGCCTTCAGCAGGAAGGAAAATACCCTCAGTGTACTACTGCATGAAAAGGGATCCTTTCAGCTCTATTTTAAGAAAATTAAAGACGAGCACCTGTAGGCAGGGATTCCTTCCTATAGTTCAAGACAAGTTGCACTTCCCCTTGCACTCAGAGCCCACCTCCACCTGCAATGTCTCAGCACTGGGAGCAAGCATTTCCGCTCAATTATTTTTATGAGTTTTCACTACCTGCTGAGGCAACCTCCAGCCACAATGACCTGCCATCCTGGGGCTATAACAAGTTATCTCCTAAGATACCATTTATTATTTCTTTCAACTGTTCCAGTTACAAAGTTGCATGTATTTTGAGTTATCCTTCCCCAAAACCTAGCTTTACTATAGTGAAATCTTATAGAACTCAGTGATCTCCATATGATAGAAGAAACACCCACTTTTGACACTATTGACCTTTCAAGCCAACCTGTTACAAAGTGAGTTGTAAAATCAATTAGTGGTTGAAAACCAACATTTTTCTCAGTAATAGAATAAAATGTAAAATGTCTAAGCACATCTCCCTTAGAGCAAATGCTTTACCATGAAAACTTAAGTTTTGATCATTTAAGCATGTAATCATTGTAGAATATGTGTATCTTCTACCATGGCTTATGATGAAAAAGTGCTTAGTTTATGCCAAAATAAAATGCATATTGCTAAGTTAATTCAAAATTCAAAGTACTAGCTTTCACAAAAATGGCTTAAAAATATAAATGTTAACTACTAAATGCTATTAAGTTTTCATAAAAATGACAAGTTTTTTTAATTCAAAGTGCTATTGAAGAAGGCAACCTTCATTCATATAATGTTGTCAAAAGGCCAGTCATGCCTAAAACATCAATATTTGACAAACCCAAAAAAGAGTATATTTAACCAGAATTTAGAACTAGGTACCCCAAAAAAGGAAATAAATTATCTAAAAGGAAATTTATTTCCATTTAAGCTATTTCACATACTTTTAAATCAAACACCTCTTCTACGAATAACCCATTTAACCTATTTAAGCCATTTAAACTAAACACCCATTTATTTCATACAACACTTCTTAAAATCAAACATTTCTGAGTCAAATGATTTGGAGTGAGTAGAGTAACGCAAATCTCCCCTAAAAAACATACATATTTTTAAAAATACAACAAATACAACTATTCCGAAAAGAGAGACTAGAAAACACAAGACAACAGCCAGGCTTCATCTATACCTGCGAGAACCCAGCGCCTTGTGAAGGGGTAAGATACAAGCCGCCGCCCGGCAGGACCCGAGTGCGCCTCACCCCAACCCTGGCAGGAGGAGAGGAGTCAGAGCGAGGAGAGAGAGGGAGCCCAGGACTGCTAAAGACCCAGCCCTAGCCATCCGCACTGGAGCGCACACACACAGTGCGTGGGGTGCTGGATACTAGGGAAACGGAACAGTAAATGGCTGCAAACCACAGCTGGCACCACTGGGACAAAGAAAAGTGAGTGCTTTTTAAAAGTCTTAAAGGGACAGGGACCTCAGGGCTGGAAGGGGGCATCCCAGGACACTTAGCCCAGTAGCTGGGAACCCAGGGAACTCCAGGCACCCCAACCCCTGGGTGGCAGCTCAGCACTGAGTCCCCTCACAGCAATAAACAGCCTCCCGCCCATTCCCGCTCCGGCGCAGCCCCGCCATAGTGGCAGAGGCCATGCCCCCAGCAACAGTGCGCGGGGCTTCCTTCACAGCGGCTGGGCAAGAATCAGAGATCCCATCTGCGTGCAGCTGCCCAGCACAAGCCGCTAGAGGTCGCTGTTCTCCCAGGAGAGGATGGCCACAAACTAGCAAGAAGGGACATTCTCCCAGCTGACACATGCCAAATACCCACGACTATCTCTATTGCCACAAAAAGGCAGAAGAATTTGATACAGACCAGTTTACCCAAGACAGTCTTCCCTGAAAAGGAACCTGGGGAGATAGACCTAACCAATCTTCCTGAAAAAGAATTTAAAATTAAGGTCATAATCATGCTGATGGATCTTCAGAGAAATATGCAAGAGCTAAGGAGGGAGAATACAGAAATAAAACAATCTGTGGAAGGATTGAAAAGTAGAATGGATGAAATGCAAGAGCCCATTGATGGTTTAGAAACCAGAGAACAGGAACACAGAGAAGCTGACGCAGAGAGAGATAAAAGATCTCCAGGAATGAAACAATATTGAGAGAACTGTGGGACCAATCCAAAAGGAACAATATCTGCATTATAGGGGTACCAGAAGAAGATGAGAGAAAAACGGATAGGAACTGTATTTGAAGAAATAATTGCTGAAAACTTCCCCAAACTAGGGGAGGAAATAGTTGCTCAGACCACAGAAGTACACAGAACTCCAAACAGGAGGGACCAAAAGAGGACAAAACCAAGACACATAATAATTAAAATGGCAAAGCTCAAGGACAAGGACAGAATTTTAAAGGCAGCTAGAGAGAGGAAAAAGGTCACCCACAAAGGAAAACCCATCAGGCTATCATCAGACTTCTCAACAGGAACCTTACAGGCCAGAAGAGAATGGCATAATATATTTGACGCAATGAAACAGAAGGGCCGTGAACCAAGAATATTATATCAAGCACGATTATCATTTAAATATGAAGGAGGGATTGAACAATTCGCAGACAAGCAAAAGTTGAGGGAATTTACCTCCCAAAAACCTCCTCTACAAGGTATTTTAGAGGGACTGCTCTAGATGGGAGTACTCCTAAGGCTAAACAGATGTCACCAAAGAAAATAAAATCACAGCAAACAAAGCATAACCAAATACTAAGTAAAGGCAAAAAATAAAATCAATTACCCACAAAAGCAGTCAAACGAAACACAAGTTGTTAGATAGAAAGATAGTAAACAACTAACTTTGAACCTTTGGTAACCACGAATCTAAAGCCTGCAATGGCAATGAGTACATATCTTTCAATAATTACCCTAAATGTAAATGGACTGAATGCACCAATCAAAAGACACAGAGTAACAGAATGGATAAAAAAGCAAGACCCATCTATATGCTGCTCACAAGCAACTCACCTAAAACCCAAAGACATGCACAGACTAAAAGCCAAGGGATGGAAAAAGATATTTCATGCAAACAACAAGGAAAAAAAGCAGGTGTTGCCGTACTAGTATCAGGCAAAATAGACTTCAAAACAAAGAAAGTAACAAGAAATAAAGAAGAACATTATATAATGATAAAGGGTATCATTTATCATATAATGATAAAGGGATACATAATGTATCCTCAATCCAACAAGAGGATATAACCATTATAAATATATATGTACCCAACACAAGAGTACCAGCATATGTGAAACAAATACTAACAGAATTAAAGGAAGAAATAGAATGCAATGCACTCATTTTAGGAGATTTCAACACACCACTCACTCCAAAGGATTGATTTCAAAGACAGACAATAAGTAAGGACACAGAGGCACTGAACAACACACTAGAACAGATGGACCTAATAGACATCTATAGAACTCTACATCAAAAGCAACAGATTACACATTCTTCTCAAGTGCACATAGAACATTCTCCAGAATAGACCACATACTGAGCCACAAAAAGAGCCTCAACAAATTCAAAAAGATTGAAATTCTACCAACCAACTTTTCAGACCACAAAGGTATAAAACTAGAAATAAATTGTACAAAGAAAGTAAAAAGGCCCACAAACACCTGGAGGCTTAACAACATGCTCCTAAATAATCAATGGATCAAAGACCAAGTCAAAACAGAGATCAAGCAATATATGGAAACAAATGACAACAACACAAAGCCCCAACTTCCGTTGGACACAGCAAAAGCAGTCTTAAGAGGAAAGTATATAGCAATCCAGGCATATTTAAAGAAGGAAGAACAATCCCAAATGAATAGTCTAATGTCATAATTATCAAAATTGGAAAAAGAAGAACAAATGAGGCCTAAAGTCAGCAGAAGGAGGGACATAATAAAGATCAGAGAAGAAATAAATAAAATTGAGAAGAATAAAACAATAGAAAAAAATCAGTGAAAGCAAGAGCTCGTTCATCAAGAAATAAACAAAACAGATAAGCCTCTAGCCAGACGTCTTAAGAGAAAAAGAGAATCTACACATATCAACAGAATCAGAAACAAGAAAGGAAAAATCACGACAGACACCACCGAAACACAAAGAATTATTAAAGAATACTATGAAAAACTATATGCTAAGAAGCTGGAAAACCTAGAAGAAATGGACAACTTCCTAGAAAAATACAATCTTCCAAGACTGACCAAGGAAGAAACAGAAAATCTGAACAAACCAATTACTAGCAAAGAAATTGAATTGGTAATCAAAACACTACCCAAGAACAAAACCCCCAGGTGAGATGGATTTACCTCGGAATTTTATCAGACATACAGAAAAGACATAATACCCATTCTCGTTAAAGTTTTCCAAAAAATAGAAGAGGAGGGAATACTCACAAACTCATTCTATGAAGCCAACATCACCCTAATACCAAAACCAGGCAAAGACCCCACCAAAAAAGAAAATTACAGACCAATATGCCTGATGAATGTAGATGCAAAAATACTCAACAAAATATTAGCAAACCGAATTCAAAAATACATCAAGAGGATCATACACCATGACCAAGTGGGATTCATCCCAGGGATGCAAGGATGGTACAACATTCAAAAATCCATCAACATCATCCACCACATCAACAAAAAGGCCAAAAACCACATGATCACCTCCATATCTGCTGAAAAAACATCAGACAAAATTCAACATCCATTCATGATAAAAACTCTCAACAAAATGGGAATAGAGGGCAAGTACCTCAACATAATAAAGGCCATATATGATAAACCCACAGCCAACATCATACTGAATAGCGAGAAGCTGAAAGCTTTTCCTCTGAGATCAGGAACCAGACAGAGATGCCCACACTCCCCACTGTTATTCAACATAGTACTGGAGGTCCTAGCCACAGCAATTAGACAAAACAAAGAAATGCAAGGAATCCAGATTGGTAAAGAAGAAATTAAACTGTCACTATTTTCAGATGATAGGATATTGTACATAAAAACCCTAAAGACACCACTCTAAAACTACCAGAACTAATATCGGAATTCAGCAAAGTTGCAGGATACAAAATTAATACACAGAAATCTGTGACTTTCCTATACACTAACAATGAACTAATAGAAAGAGAAATCAGGAAACTAGTTCTATTCACAATTGCATCAAAAACAATAAAATACCTAGGAATAAACTAAACCAAGGAAGTAAAAGACCTGTACCCTGAAAATAACAAGACACCCTTAAGAGAAATTAAAGAGGACACTAACAAATGGAAACTCATCCCATGCTCTTGACTAGGAAGAATTAATATAGTCAAAATGGCCATTCTGCCCAAAGCAATATACAGATTTGATGCAATGCCCATCAAATTACCAACAGCATTCTTCAACAACCTGGAACAAATAGTTCAACAATTCATATGGAAACACCAAAGACCCTGAATAGCCAAAGCTATCCTGAGAAGGCAGAATAAGGTGGGGGGGGGGGGGATCTCACTCCCCAACTTCAAGCTCTACTGCAAAGCCACAGTAATCAAGACAATTTGGTACTGGCACAAGAGCAGAGTCACAGACCAGTGGAACAGAATAGAGACCCCAGATATTAATCCAAACATATGTGGTCAATTAATATACAATAAAGGAGCCATGGACATACAATGGGGAAATGACAGTCTCTTCAACAGATGATACTGCCAGAATTGGACAGCTACATGTAAGAGAATGCAACTGGATCACTGTCTAACTCCATAGACAAAAATAAATTCTAAAAGGATCAAAGACCTGAATGTAAGTCATGAAACCATAAAACTCTTAGAAAAAAACATAGGCAAAAATCTCTTGGATATAAACATGAGCAACTTCTTCATGCACATATCTCCCTGAGCAAGGGAAACAAAAGCAAAAATGAACAAGTGGGACTATATCAAGCTGAAAAGCTTCTGTACAGCAAAGGACACCATCAATAGAACAAAAAGGTATCCTACAGTATGGGAGAATATATTCATAAATGACAGATCCAATAAAGGGTTGACATCCAAAATATATAAAGAGCTTACACACCTCAACAAACAAAAAGCAAATAATCCAATTAAAAAATGGGCAGAGGAGCGGAACAGACACTTCTCCAAAGAAGAAATTCAGATGGCCAACAGACACATGAAAAGATGTTCCACATCGCTTTTCATCAGAGAAATGCAAATTAAAACCACAATGAGATATCACCTTGCACCAGTAAGGATCGCCACCATTCAAAAGAAAAACAACAACAAATGTTCGTGAGTTTGTGGAGAAAGGGGAACCCTCCTACACTGCTGGTGGGAATGCACATTAGTTCAACCATTGTGGAAAGCAGTATGGAGGTTCCTCAAAAACCTCAAGATAGAAATACCATTTGACTCAGGAATTCCACTTCTAGGAATTTACCCTAAGAATGCAGCACTCCAGTTTGAAAAAGACAGATGCACCTCTATGTTTATTACAGCAATCTTTACAACAGCAAAGAAATGGAAGCAACCTAAGTGTCCATCAGTAGATGAATGGATAAAGAAGATGTGGTATATATATTCAGCCATAAGGAGAAAACAAATCCTACCATTTGCAACAACATGGATGGAGCTAGAGGGTATTATGCTCAGTGAAATAAGCCAGGTGGAGAAAGACAAGTACCAAATGATTTCACTCATATGTGGAGTATAAGAACAAAGAAAAACTGAAGGAACAAAACAGCAGTAGAATCACAGAACCCAAAAATAGACTAACAGTTACCAAAGGGAAAGGGACTGGGGAGGATGGGTGGGAAGGGAGGGATATGGCCGGGAAAAGAAAGGGGGCATTACTATTAGCATGTATAATGTGGGTGGGAGCACAGGGAGGGCTGTACAACACAGAGAAGACAAGTAGTGATTATACAGCATCTTACTACGCTGATGGACAGTGAGCGTAATGGGAATTGTGGAGGGGACTTGGTGAAGGGGGGAGTCTAGTAAACATAGTGTTCTGCATGTAATTGTAGATTAATGATAACAAAATAAAATAAAATAAAAATCAAATACTTCTTTAAATTAAGAATATCAAACCTCAGATACATAAGGTTGTGAATACTTTTTCTATGGGAAATAAAATCTTTTAATTACAATACCAAAAACTGGGAGATAAAACAGAGAATTCAAAAGAGTGCAAGTTCATAATCAAGTGTGCCAAGATAGCAATTTTCAAAGTATCATATTCATATAACATATCTAAGTTTATGACCTGAGATGCTCTAAACATAACCAGAGCAAGGTAACAAGAGTGCTCCCCACTGCCA
This sequence comes from Manis javanica, assembly GCF_040802235.1. Taxonomy (NCBI): domain Eukaryota; kingdom Metazoa; phylum Chordata; class Mammalia; order Pholidota; family Manidae; genus Manis; species Manis javanica. Next base: position 30,839,396 of record NC_133170.1, on the reverse strand, counting down.
GCCTTTGATTATATTTTAAGAACTCACTATTAATTTGATCGATAAAGTGATTCCAAGTCAGTGTTTTATACTACAGATGATTTTTTAACCCACTAATAGTTATTTGTGATTCTTGTTCCTAATGTCTATCTTGTAATGCTGCTATAAGGATTACAGTCAATATATGTGAAGCCTCCAGCCTACAATAAATACTCAACGAATCACAGAATCACCATCACCTTTGTGGTGAGCATGTTTTTATAAATTGCTATTCACAAACTTTCTAAAATATAATTTATTTTGTGAAATTCATGTAACATAAAATTAATCATTTGAAAGTGAACAATTCAGTGGCATTTAATACATTCACAATACAAGCACCACCTTTATCTAGTTCCAAAATATTTCCGTCCCTCCAAAGTCTAAGTCCTTACCCATTCTGCAGTTTCTCCCCACCCCTTCCCCCAGTCCCTGGCAACGATCAACTGGTATTCTACCTTTTCTATTATAGATAGTTCATATAAACAGATTCATATATTTTTTTGTATGACCTTTTATATCTGGCTTTCACTTAATATGTTTTGAAGGCAGATCGACATCATAGTATGTATCAGTACTTCCTTTCTTTTAATGTCTGAATAATATTCTGTTGTATTTAAATGCCAGAAATTGTTTCTCCATTTATCCACTGGTGGACATGTGGATTGTTTCCACTTTCTGGTTATTGTGAATTATGCTGCTATAAATATGTATATACATGTACTTATTAGAGTATGAGTTCTCAATTCTTTTGGATACGTACCTTGGAGTGAAACTGCAGGATCATATTGTAATACTATATTTAAGTTTTTCACGAACCACCAAACTGTTTTCCATTGCAGTTGAACCATTTTACATTCCCACCAGCAATGTACAATGGTTCTAATTTCTCTACATCCTCATCAATACTTATTTCCTACTGTTTTCATTATAGCCATCTTAGTGGGTGTGAAATGGTACTTCATTGTGGTTTCAATTTGCATTTCCCTAAAAATAATGTTGAACATCTTTTTCTGTGCTTTTGTTCATAATCTTTTAAGTAGACTTTCTACATGTGAAGGAAATCCCCAGTGAGTCCTACTTCCCCCAAGTAAGAGAGAAAACTCAAATCTCCACACTCCCTTGTAGCTAAACCCATGCACTTGACGCAGACTCTGCCAATCAAGTATGTTCATATTAAGATTGTATGAAATTGAGTAACAAGAGTAAAAAGGCTCTACTTTCATTTTTCCTGGTGCAGATGGTGACAGCCGAATCCAGCTCTGGAAGACAGGAACAGCAGTGATTTCCCAGTGGTTATAAGGTCAATTCTTGTCTCATACATGGCAGTAAAGCACCAACTTTTATTTCCTCTAGCATCCAGTGAAGTGACAGCAATAGTGGAGTTTCCTCATCAGCATGGTGTAGAACATTGTAGAAGGTAAGCCTCAAGCTAATTCTCCAGTCATACCAGTTCTGTGACCTACTCGGTATCTATTTGATAAAGTCCTTTTCTAGAGATTTTACTATTCTGGAAGAAACATTTATTCTATCTTGCTCCAAACTGAAAACCTAGGACAAATGTGAAATAGTTACACAGAAGAAGATCTAGTTCAATCTAAGAAAACTTCTTAACACTTAAATGTTTACCAAAAAAAAAGGTAATGAATTATCTTAAAATAGAGTAAACCACTAGTCAGTCACTGCAAATTTAATGTTGATATGGCAATCTATCAGGGATACTGGAAAGGAAGTGGAGAGAGGGCTGAGAGAGAGCCTTTAGGACTCTTTGCCCTCTGAATTTCTACCATGTGTCCTATACTAAATTATGAACAACTTAAAACCACATCTTTGTAGCCCCTTCAATATCACTCAAATACTAATTTAAAAGCAACTAAATCTAGTTTCTGTTGTGTAACAATTCATAAAAACGCTCAGACTAAGTATTATTTTTTATTATCTTTATTACAGAAGAAATGCATGTTCACTATAAGAAGAAAGGAATTACAAAAATAAAAACTGCATAATCTTACGCATTTGAGAAAATTATTGAAAATATTTTGGTGAGTATCCTGATCAAAAAAACTTTTTTTCCTATTCTGAAATTCACCTCTCAACACACAAAAAAAAGATTAACATAAAATATAAAAGTAATAGCCAACATCTAATTAGTGTTTACCACACTCCGGGCCTTATTCTAAATGCCTTATACATTTTAACTCACTCAATCCTCACATCTCCCCCATGATACACTATTAATTTTCTTTTACAGATAAGGAAATCAAGACACAAAGGAGAAAAGTAACCTGTCCCAGGTCACCTGGATAATATGTGGCAGAACCACCTAGCAGTCTGACTCCACAGTTTTGCTGCAATGCTATGTTATAATGACTCTGTACTGCTTCCAAAAACCTGGACACAGCAAACAAACCATAAATATTCCCCTAATATATTATTAATAGCTTTTATTTCAATAACTTTTTTAAACCATGAAACTAGGAAATACATATATTTTAAGACATACTGATTTTTTTTAACTCTACATATAAATTAGCAAATTTAAGGAAATCCTTAAACATTAAATAATATTCCACTTAGATGAACAAGTTACCCCTCAGCAAGGAAATAGCTTATGAGTAATTCAATTCTTGAAACTGGTCTAGACCAAAACACTGAAGAATTCTGATCTCCAAAATTTCATGAAACTTTCTGAAACCACAAAGTATACATACCATGATAACATTGTTTTAAACTCCTAAAATGCATGTCTGTTTCTCTCTCCTTCTCCCCACTCCCTGTTTCTTAAAAAAAATCCTTCAAAGCACCCGACATAGTACTGAGCATTCATAATAGGCACTCAATAAATATTTATTGATAGACTGATTAGACAATGCTATGTTCAAGTAGAGAAAATGAAGAAACAAAGGTCATCTTGTGAGAGTGAATGCAGCTGGACCTCCTTTCTCTCATCAGGAAACTATAGAGCAACCCCCAAAGCACTTCACCCCAGATAATAGCATAATGACACCAAGAAAAAAACAGCTAACGCTGCCACCCACCTTGCCTAAATGGTGAACTCTGACTGCACTAAGGTCAGGTAAATACACAAACAGTCAAGGGACAAAGTGAATTTTTTTTAAAGGAGAATGAGGCAAGAATGTTATTGACATTCAAATGATATACAAATACAAAAATCCTAAAGGGCAAGCAACATGCAGTTCCTAACTAACTGCAATTACTCTGTGATGTTCACAATTACTCAATGTGCACAGACGCTGGAAAATCATTTGGCCTTTGAGCAGCCCTCACAAAGAAAGAAGTCAGTTACTGATTGGCCTTAGATTTCAAAGTTTGGCTAATCCTCATGAATTGAGAACAGTGATAGTTTAAGTTGAGCACTGGATTTTTACAGCATACAACATTTAAAATTATTTTTTCTTTGTGTATTTTCAGGTCTTTACCCATGAAGACAAGGAATTCAGTTCAAATAAAAATGACCTATTCTTTTTTTCTGAATCTACAAGGCAAGGACCCTAGAGACAACATAGTGAACTTTGACATGCTGGTCCTAATTATTGCAAACACTTGGAAGATGAGCAAATAATACCTAGAAGGTTGAGGCTAGCTTAAAGACTACATCCTACCTGCAAAAAAAAAAAAAAAAAAGTGTTATCCAGAGAGAACAGACCAAATCAAATCCCCAGATTCCATGAAAACTAAAGCAAACACCACGGTAATCTGCAAGGTCTCTGCTTTTGTCTTCTACTACCTGCATATACTTAGTATGTGAGCTGCAAATACAAGCTGCTAAAAGTAAAATGGAGAGGATTATTTTTCTAAGGTCTACTTGATGAGCGAAGATAAATAATTTTGTCAAGAAAGAAAAAATAATCCAAAAAGGAAAGCAAACAAAGGAATCTTGAAAGCAAGCAGAAACAAGTGTGTCAAGAGGGTACTAACAGGAAATAAGTGATATGAAGAATGAATGAACAGATGGGTGGATGAACAGGAGAGGAAGGAGGACAAATTGAAGCCATACAAGAATTTTTATCAGACAGTAAGTCCATACTTTCTAAGCCACGTATAAACCCCACTTCAAGACCAATGAGGAAAATACACAGAAACTACAAGTTCAGGGAATCCTGGTATTAGCTTCAATATGAAAAAATACATAGAGGTGATTAATAATGTCCTTCATGAGAATATAAAAACAGCATTATTTCTATCTCACAGAATTAACTTGGCAGGGGAGAGCTCTACCAAAATGAAGCATCTATTTAAAGTATTATGAAAAGTTACGCCAGAATAATCAAAACTACATTAACTGTTCCAATATCAAGGTGATAGCACCAATTACGAATTTGGTGTTTGTTCAATGAATACTACCCATCAGTACTTTTTTCCTTTTGACTCATATGTTTCTGCAGAATGTCAGTTATATTTAGGGAGAACAAGTTGTTTCAGAGCTGAATAAACAATAGTCACCCCTTTAGGTTCTGAGTTCCTTTGCTTTCACAACACTGTCACGTATTTTTTATACTACCACACAGGCAGCTTACCATTCCTCCTCTCAGGTTTCCAGGCACACAAATAAAGTCAGCTTGTTAATTCTGTGAACTATTCACATAAGCAAACAGGCTAAATAGAAAAACACAGAATTAAATGATTGCATCTGACAATTTCATTTTTAAATATACATAATACTTTGTCTTGCCGATGGGTTTCAGCCTCAGGGAAGTTCACTATGGATTCAGGGAGACCGAGGAATAATAATAGAATGTTCTTGAGGTGAAAGGGTTTATTACCCAGCTTGTTCTCTCTGCCATAGGTCGAGCACTAGAATTATGTCTGCACCTAACAGATATGCAATCCTCATTTGTCTCTGCCTCTGCCCAAAGTACTGGGCAGAGCTCTTTATATAGAGACTCAGTAAATAATAGCTAATTGCCTACCAGTATGGAAGCAGTAGCCTAGCAGGAGGCCAGTTAAATCATCAAGTAGTTTAGGTTGAGGTGAGGATCCTGGCCATAGGAACCCTAACTTAACCCACATACTTTATAATATTTTTATCAGATTGAGCAAATAACCTAGACTGTACTTTTTTCTCTCCTTATTTCACTTTCTTGCCTAAAAGACTGATCAAACAATAGAACACAGTTGCCTCTTGAAGCTTTTAGCATTTTAACCTAAAGAACACTGATCTCAAGCCCAAACAAGTTCCCCTAATTTACTTCTTGTACACATCAAGTGAGTAAAATAAGATATACTAGCCTATCATAACCAAAAAGAGAGTATTAATTCATAGTGAATGCTTTTCCACACACCATTAACATATGCTTGTTCTTGGTGATGGATATATGGGTTTATGTTTATTAAAGTTTTCTGCATATAGAGAAAATAAATCTAAGGCTAATTTCTAGGTTTCTCACTTGGTTGACTAGGGTTTCTTCAAGTCTCATGCCCAGACCAGCAGCAAAAGAATCACCTGGGAAATTGTTAAAAATACAAACTACTAGTAAACATAATGTTCTTCATATAATTGTAGATTAATGATAACAAAATTTTTTAAAAAATACAAACTACTGGACTCCCCGACCACCCAACCCCATACCCACACTGTGAGGCCTACTCAAACAGAAACTGTCAGTGGAGGGCCCAACACTGAGTGTTTCAACAAACCCTCCATGAAATTTTTTTTTTATTAAAGTTATCATTGATACATAATCTTACGAAAGTTTCACATGAAAAACACTATGGTTTCAACATTCACTCACATGATCAAGTTCCCCTGTCTTGCTGTCTTACCAGTGGATTTCAGCCCCAAACAAGTTCGCTATGGATTCAATGTTCAAAATTTTCTTTGGGGTGAAAGGGTTTATTACCAGGCTTGTTCTCCCAGGGGTAGTCAAGCACTAGTGTCTCTGCCTCCACCCAGAGCACTCGACCAGCTCTCTATATACTGCAGTAATAGCTTATTGCCTAAGCATTTGGAAGCAGTAGTCTAGCAACAGGCCAGTTACATCATGATGTGGATTAAGTTCAATGAGAGTGTTGGCCATAGGAACCCCAACTTCCCCACACTCCACCCCTGCAGGATTCTCACTTTACAATCAACACACTTTCAATCTTCCACAATGGTCCCTGTGCAAGAAAGCTGGAGCACTGAAACCAGATTCCACAACAGCAACATAGGAAAACAACAACTTAGAGATAATAACATTTTTAAGACACAACAAGATTTTGATACAAGTAACAAAAATTATAATAATCCTCAAGCCAGAGGAGGTTCCCAATCCACAAAGACTTGAGGGGTGATAAGACACATGTTTTAATGACACCAACAAAGGCAAATCTTGTCCATCAGGTAGGATGCATGCAAGAGAGCGGTCCTGTGATAGGACTGTAGCAGGAAGGGAGTCCCTTCCAGGTCTAGTATACCACACTTTTACTCCTTTCCCCATGGGGGTTACTGAAGGGTCTATATATAGTGGAACTGAAGGTGCAAGCACTGGCCATAATGATTAAACAAAACTCGCCAGTAAGATGCTCCTACCTTCTGGCCGTTCAGGATATACTACTGTGACCTTTGGGGGCCACTCTGCTGTTATTCCAGTAATTCAAAGGAGGCTAGCTTCCAGGCCTTGTCCCCAAGGTGCCAGGAGAGCCAGCCATTGTTGGTCCATGTGTCGAAAGGTCCAAGGCCATGTCCACTCAATGGAGTCTCTGGGGTTCAATGCAATTGGTGCTGGGAGCAAGATATCATTCTGGTGGCCAAACCTCGGCTTCACTGATTCTTCCTTGGTTTGTACTTGCAGTTGTATGGGGGAAGGCAGCCATATGTGTTAACAGGTATACGGGGCTCAGGGATCCCTTTCACGGTCTCTCGTTCAAATGCCGTAGCACAGTCCATAAGCGGACTGACCATCTCCACAGACTATTGATATCTGACTTTAGTCCAGATTTTAACAAGCCATTGTACCTCTCTATCATGCCAGCTGCAGTAGGATTGTACGGCACATGAAACTTACATTTGATTCCCAGCTGTTGCACCCATTCTTGCAGTGTATGTCCAGTAAAATGGGTGCCCTGATCATTCTCAATTACCTGTGGTCGGCCATAGGCAGCAAAGAGACACTCCAGGCCTCTTTTGGTCATCTGCTGGTCTGCACAACAGGTAGGAAAAGCAACCAGAAGTCCAGTAGCTGTGTCCACACAAGTTACAGCATACTGATTTCCTTCTGACACAGGTAGAGGCCCAATATAGTCTATCTGCCACCTGACGAGGAGTACTGGCCTCTTAGCTATTGCCCATGTTGCTGTGGAACTCTGTGTGAGTCCCTTTAGGGGCACAAGACACACTCCTGCCAGGCTCTACTAACTTCTTCAAAGGTCAAAGGTAAGCCCCACCAACGGGCTATAGCCCACATTGTCTTTTGCCCCACATGTAACAAATGCTGATGTAACGACTGGGCTACATCAGAAGTAGGTATTCTTTCTAACCAACATATCTGGGCAAATTTGTCTGCTTCATCATTTCCTGGGTATGCCAGTGGCAAATGACCTGCCACATGGTAGGTATACTGTTAATTATTTTAGACTGACCACAGGCCTGTGAGTCTTGCCACAATTCTTGCCCCCAAAGGGGTCAGTGACCAACGAGCCAGTTGGCATGGTAACAGGTTGGTAGCCACAGGGTCAAGCCCCAACAGACAGCCCAGCTGTCAGTGCAGACAACTATAGGGGAGGGCTCCGGGCTAATCACAAGCCACACAGCCCACAACTTTGCCCATTGGCTGCTCTACCCCTCACTATCTTCCATATTGTCTCGGTCTTAGGATGGAAAGCTATGACCCTCCATTTTGGCAGCTGCCCATGGCTGGAGCTGTCTGTGTACCTTGCACCTTCGGGTATAGGGGCTCTCCCCTCCCAATAGGGACTCTCTGCTACTAATGGCTCAAAAGCAAGTTCTTCCTACTTTTCACTAGTATATTCACTAGCCCCAATAAGTGTTGGGAGTTCTTCACTCAAGGGGCTACTAGAGAGGGCACTATGCTGCTGTACGTAAGCACCCCACTTGTCCAGTGTGGGCATTTGTGCCACACCACTTCTTGGCTTTTCAGTCCAGTCTCATACCCTACCTATATTGGGGGATTCCAGTGATGGGTTCTGTAGCCAGGAAGGTGTGATACACAGCAGCCAGTTGTTTTTCTATCAAAGTATACTGTACCTCTGCCCCTTTCCAGAGTTGCAACTAGAATCCAAAAAGTGGCAAGTTGGCTCAAGCTGCTGCCAGAGACCCCAGCCATAACTGTCTTCAGTCACATGAACGTCCAGTTCACAGGGACTTGATGGGTCTATCACACTCAAGGCCTACATGGCCTTGACTGACCATTTCGCTGTAGTAAAGACAGATGCACATGTCTCATCCCAGTCCCACCTGACACCCTTTCATACCAACTGGTATAAGGGCTTCAGAATTTGTGCCAAGTGCAGGATAAACACTCTCCAGTAGCCTAGAAGACCCAGAAACTCCTGTAGCAATGCTACAGTTGTAGAGATAGGAAAGGCCTGGACTTTATCTATAACTGCTTCTGGTATAACTTTGGTCTTACCCAACCAGACGACCCCCAAGAATCTGACAGAAAAACCAGGACCCTGAAACTTGGTACTGTTCATAACCCATCCTTTCTCCTATAAATGTTGCAGCAGTCTAGGTGCTGAGCCTTCTAGATCTGAAAGAGAATCAGATGTTGAGCATGACATCATCAATATAATGGTACACACCATTGGCAGTTTCTCCCATGTAGCCAAGTCCTAGGCTACCAGTCCATGACAGATGGTGGGGCTGTTGTGGTATCCCTGTGGAAGGATGGTGAAAGTTCATTGCCATGATTCCCATGTGAAGGCAAACTGTTCCTGACTTTCCTGCTCAATGTCAATGGAAAAGGAGGCATTAGCAAGATCTACCACATAATGGTATGTTCCTAGTTCGAGGCTGGTAATATCCATCAGACCTGCAATAGACAGCAGCATGGATAGAGGGTATGACTTTATTCAATTCTCTGTAATCCACAGTCATATGCCAGGAGCCATCTGGCTTTTTTACTGGCCACACTGGAGAATTGAAAGGACTATGGGTGGGTTTTATAATACCCACCTTTCCAGTTCCTGGAGAGTTTCTCTAATCTCTTTATGCCCTCCAGGCTGTTTGTATTGTTTGGTATTAGTCACCTGCCCAGGCACAGGCAAAGCTATGGGTGGGTGCTTAGCATGTCTCCTCAGAACTGCCTTCACCACACATACTCTCAGTCTGAACTCACCTGCAGCTGTCTGCAGCCATAGACCCTGCAGGATATCAATCCCCAAAATATACTCAGGGATAGGAGACAAATACACAGTATATCCTTTTGGGGGTAGATGCCCTATTCCCAAAGGGATTTGGGCTTGTTCACTGTGATAGCCTTACCCCTGTATCCATCTATGATAGTGGGGGTCCCAGGGAACTGCTCAGGGTTACCATGAATCTGTGAACATTCAGCTCCTGTGTCCACCAGAGCCAGGACACATTATTGTTCACTGGATACCAATGGATAGCTATTTCAACATGTGGCCTCCAGCACCACGCCTTCATCCTTCCCCTGCTCCTCCATTTCCGGGGCTGATGGCACCTTTTCCCCCTCCCCTGCCCCGAGTGCCTCTACAACCTTTACCTTTTCTACAGTGCCTCGCAGCATTGCTAGTTCAATCTTCAGCAGCTCTCTTACCTTCACCTCAATGCCTCGCAGCTGGCGTTCTTGTGCCACCTAGGCCTGTGCTTCTCTCAGCAGTTCGTCTTTTTCCTTAATGGCCTTTTGCTCCTTCAGAGCACCTGGCAGTGCTGCCATCTCATTCTGTAAGCAATCTTTTACTTCTCCAATGGCACCTTGCTCTTGGAGTTCTGGTGCTGCCTCCTCTAGCATCAATGCCATTTCCTTCTTCAGGGAATCTGCAGAAGTTTGCAGCTCGTGTTCTCGTGCCACCATTTCTTGGGTCTTTTTCAGGAGCATGTCCTTCTCTTCTGTAGACTTCTTCATACAGTGAGAAGCAGCTAACCCACAGTCCCCACTGCCTCACAGGCACTCTGTCTCTCAAAAGATCTACTTACTATACCAAGGGCTACCCCTACTGTCCCAGGTAACACTTCCATTTGCCTCCAGCCCTCTAGGAGGCAAGCCACCTCAGACCACATACCCACCGGGGGACAATCCACTGTCTCCCCATTCACAGGGGCAGTCCACTGAAGCATCCCTCCCATAAGGGCAGCCTGTCTTTTTCCTTGGTCAACAATGAACCCTGCTCGCTGCACCAAGTGTCTTGCCAATGGGTTTTAGCCTCAGGCAAGTTTGCTATGGATTCAATGTGACCGAAGAAATTGACAGCAAAACATTTTTTGGGGTGAAAGCGTTTATTACCTGGCTTGTTCTCCCAGCGGTAGGGGGAGCACTGGAGTCTCTGCCTCTGTCCAGAGCACTGGGCCGAGCTCTCTGTATAGCGCAATAACAGCTTATTGCCTAAACGTGTGGAAGCTGTGACCTAGCAACAGGTCAGTTATATCATCAGGTGGTTTAAGTTCAGTGAGGATGCTGGCTATAGAAACCCCAACTTCCCCACAGCAAGACACCTCAAATATGAATAGAATTTTAATAGAATTAATGGCTCAGATTTAGACTTAATAATTTTGTTCAGTGCCTACAATGATGTGTTTATATCCACCAATGGACAAGGGAGATACTGAGCAAGAATGTTTAAATGGACAAATACTACTGTCCATATGTACCAAAAAGCATATTCAAACATAAGTCCAAAATCATACATCACAATTTGAATTGTTTTTGGAGACTCTGTAATATCACTTTTATGATTATATTTATTTTCAATAAATTTAGATCTTTCCATTCAATATCTTACACAGACTGCTAACACACTACAAATCTTAGAGTATGTGAAATACAGATAAAAAATCTATTTTATAATAAACATGCTTCTAGAAAATATTTACTATACAACATCAAGAAGTGAAAAGTATGTTCTTAAAAATTAATAAAACTCATTTTACTCTTGGTATGACACAGAAATAAAGTTTAATTTTAGGAAAACACAATTCTTCTAATAAATGAATACTTGGCAAAAATGAGTCACAGTTGTACCCACTTCCTGCCATAAGTGCCAGCAGCATGTACATCCAATTTCAAGTTCCTCTGAAGCCAATGAGTGGGCAGAATACAATTATAGCCAAAATGGGGAACACATGGTATTCATTCTTTGAAAAACTCAGCAGTGGATTACAACGGGGAGGGAAAGCCATCTGTCACAAGGAAAAAGGGTGGCAGTAGCTGTCAAGGACTATAACATGCCACCTCAAACTGGGCAGAATCAAGTTTTAGATTTCAATTCCAGCTAATTCTTGTAAAGTGACAGTTTTCTAAAATATCAGTGTCAAATAATGATGGAATGGGGAAGAGAAAGAAAAACTACAAACTGTAATTCTACAAACACTGTAACTCTATCAGGAAGAGCAACATAGCAGACACCACACATGTGCAAAAATTCAGAAGCAAGGCAACACTTGGACAAATTCAATTCCCTATAATACAGAAGGAACCGTCAATTTTATCTGCATTGTATTTCTAGCCTACGATCACCTGTCTAAAATGGAAAAAAGCAACTTCCCAAATATAAAGGAAAAAGTGAACCACAAGTCAAAAATTAACTTTTACACTGCCCTGCCCTTCAACTAACCCCACCTCCAACCACCCTAATCACCCCAGCCAAAAGCACTTAGTTCCCTCTTTGGGATTCCATCTTTAATAAGGTAAAATCATTGGGTAAAGATTTGAAAAAGAACCTTAAGTGTCATTCCTATATTCTCTATGGTCTTAAACCCATTAAAATCAGTGTCAGGCATAGTAGGTTTCTAAGCTTCAGAAGATTACAAAACTAACTAACATTAGTTACCATCACTTTAAAAAACAGGTACTATGTTTAATTTAGATAGAATAAAAGCACCAAACCTCTATTTATTTAAATCAGCATTTCATACTGTAATACATAATGTGTAAAAGCTGATTTTAAACACAACATATTTTTGTGAAATGAGAATTGGTCACACTAATTATAGTTCATTCATTTACTACCATTCCTCCCTTCATTCAAGCAATTTTTATAACCTTACTTCCTCCCCACAAAACCTTCTCTAAAAGGAAAATAGTGATTTCCTCTAGAACAGATTCATCTAGATATCCAACTACTGGTAATTTAATTTTTTTTCAAATTTTATTTGAAATAGAGCCATATTTACTCTAAATTTAAAAAAAGAATAGCTATTAAATTATTCATTAAAACATATCTGTACACATCAATGAAAATTTAAAGTGTAAATTAAGTCAATGACTGGAGAAGTTATCCCTTATGCTCTTTAATTAATAGTGCTAAATTTATTATTGTAATTACACCAAAAATGAAGTCAACATATGGTCCAGAAAAACAGATCTGCTCAGAAATTCAGTAAGAAGTGTATCAGTAAGATCATCTCAATCAACAAATCTCTGGGAAAAATCCAGAGTGGAGCAGAAAAGCAAAGGTCATATACCATGAGGTAATTACACTGACTTCATTTGACTACTCAATGATAACAAGTTAAGTAACTATAGAACAAGGCTACTTCCCTCTTTTCCTAAAATAATAAAGGTAAATGTGAAGAAAGTATTCAGTGTCCTGAAGTATCCTTTGTTTCTTTTTTCAGACAGTTTAGTACAGTAGGAAGGAACACAGACTGTGGAGCGCACTAATCTGGACTTGAACCCTGCCTCTGCTACTTAACAGCTGTGTGACCTTGGGCAAGTTACTTATTCTAAGTCTCAGTTTACATATCAGTAAAATAAAAGGAGCAGTACCTACCTCATAACATTGTTATGATTGATTAATAATAAGGCAGAGTACATAAAATAGGGCCTGCTTCTGAATAAACATTAGACAGGCTCTTATTACTTGGCAGCAGTCCGTTAGCTCTTACAATTTATTCTGTTGTCTAAACCAGGTACCAGTAAACTTTCTCTGTAAAGGGCCAAATAGTAAATATTTCAGGTTTGCAAGGTAATATGGACTCTGTCACTATTCAACTATACCTTTGTAGAGGGAAAGCAGCCATAGACAGTAAATAAATAAATAAGCATGGCTGTGTTCCCACATAACTTTATTTATGGACACTATAGTTTGAATTTCATATAATTTTCATGACACAAATATTCTTTCTGATTACTTTCACTCATTTAAAAAGGTAAACACCATTCTTAGCTTGTGGGGAGTACACAAATTCTGTGAGCAGGTTTGGCCTACAGGCTATAACATGAAGACCCTTATTATAAACCAATGCCTCTTAAATACCAGTCCATAACTAAGTTTCCACTAATCCTTAATAAAATTGTCATTTTTAAGTTAAAATCTGTATTTTCTTGGGAAAAACTACCCTTTATTGTGAGATTATGCAATTCCAGCTCCTTTAGTGTTACAGTGTTTTTCTTCTTATAAAATGACAGTAAGTGGCCATTTATTGGTTTTTAATTGTCTTTATTTGACAACCCCATGCCAGCTCCTCTCCCCCATTAATGGGGCATTGTTGTTATTTTTTACTGGTGTGTGCAATCCAAGTCTGGCAATCATTAATCTAAAGCTTTCTCCCTAATCAAAACAAGTACTGATATGTGTCATTTACACTTGCTGATATAGACCAATTATTTAAACTAATCAAATTATATCTTTATCATATAGTAAATTGATCTCCTAACAGACATACCTTCTCCTATTGCACTTCACTTTATTGGCTTCATTTATAATGCATTTTATACAAACTGAAGGTTTGTAGCAAACCTGCACTGATCAAGTCTATCAGCACCATTTTGCTCACTTCCTGTGTTTGTATCACTTGTTAATTCTTGCAATATTTCAAAATTTTTCAATATTCATTATATATGTTATGGTGTCTGTGATCAGTGATCTTCATATATTATTATTGTAATTGTCTTGGGGCAGAACAAACCACACCCTTAAAGATGGTGAACTTACTCGATATATCTGTGTGTTCTGACTGCTCAGTCAACAGATTGCGCCCTTGTCTCTCTCACTGTCCTCCCTATTCCGAGCACAATATTGAAATTAGGCTGACTAATAACCCTACAATGGCTTCTAAGTGCTCAAGTGAAAGGAAGAGTCGCATGCTTGTCACCTCAAATCAACAACTTTCTAAAAATGATTAAGCTTAGTGAGGAAGGCACGTGTAAAGCCAAGACAGGCAGAGAGGGAAGCCTCATATGCCAGTCAGCCAAGTTATGCGTGCAAAGTTCTTGAAGGAAATTAGAAGGGCTACTCCAGTGAACATATAAATGATAAGAAATAAAACAGCCTTATTGTGTTATGGAGAAAGTTTTAGCTGTCTGCATAGAAGATCAAACCAGTCACGTTCCCTTCAATCAAAGCCAATCCAGAGCAAGGCCCTGACTCTATTCAATTCTGTGAAGGCTGAGTGAGGTGAGGAAGCCACAGAAGAAGTCTGCAACTTAGCAGAGGTTGGTTCATGAAGTTTGTGGAAAAAAGGCATCTCTACAACATAAAAGGGCAAGGTGAAGCATCAAGTGCTGACGTAGAAGCTGCAGCAAGTCATCCAGGAGATCTAGCTAAGAAAATTAATGAAAGTGGCTACACTGAACAACAGATATTTAGTTTAGAGGAAACAGCTTTCTTCTATTGGAAGAAAATGCCATCTATGACTTTCACAGCTACAGAGGAGAACTCAATGTGTGGCTTCAAAGTGTCAAAGTACTGTCTAACTAGGCTGATGCAGCAGGTGACCTTTTTTGAAGCCAGTACTTATTTACTATTCTGAAAATCTGAAAACCCTTAAGAATTATGCTAATTCTACTCTGCCTGTGCTCTGTTAATGGACCAATGAAGTCTGGATGACAGCACATCTATTTACAACATGGTTTACTAAATAGTTTAAGCCCACTGTTGAGACCTGCTGCTCAGGAAATAAAGATTCTTTTCAGAATATCACTGATCATTGACAAGGCACCTGCTTACCCGAGAGCTCCGATGGAGACACACACTGAGCTTTATGTTGTTTTCATGCCTGCTAACACCACAGCCATCCTGCAGCCTAGGGATTGGGAATCATTTCCACATTCAAGTCTTACTATTTAATAAATATCCTATGTAAGGCTATAGCTGCTATAGATAGTGATTCCTCTGATGCATCTGGGCAGTCATTTGGAAACTTTCTGGAAAGGATTCACCATTCCAGATGCCATCATTCATGAGTCATGGGAAGAGGTCAAAATAGGAACATGAACAAGAGCTTGTAAGAAAGTAAGCCCAACTATCACGGGTGACTTTGAGGGGTTCAAGACCTCAGTGGAAGAAGTCACTGCACATGTGGTGGAAACAGCAAGAGAACTGGAAAGAGAACCTGAAGATAGGACTGAATCACTGAATCTCATGATAAAATTTGAATGAAAGAGGGGTTGATTATTGTGAATGAGCAAAGAAAGTTTCTTGAGATAGAATCTACTCTTGAAATCTAGAGATGCGGTGAAGACTGTTAAAATGACAACAAAGGATTCGCAGTATTACATAAACCTAGTTGATAAAGCAGCTGCAGGGTGTGAAAGGATAGACTCCAAATCTGAAAGTTCAACTGCAGGTAAAATCCTATCCACCAGCATCACATACTACAAAGAAATCATTTGTGTAAGAGTCAACTGATGGGGCAAACTTCACTGCTGCGTTATTTCACAGCCAACCAGCCTTAAGCAACTACCACCCTCATCAGTCAACAGCCATCAACATTGACGCAAGACCTTCCACCAGAAAAAATTCACAAATAGCAGGAAGCTCAGATGATCGTCAGCATTTTTAGCAGTATTTTTTAATTAAGGTATATACATTGGGTTTTTTCTTTGGTATCATTAATCTACAATTACATGAAAAACATTATGTTTACTAGGAGCCTCCCTTGAGCAAGTCCCCCCCACATACCACTTCATAGTCACTGTCCATTAGCATAATAAGATGCTGTAGAATCACTACTTGTCTTCTCTGTGTTGTAGAGCCCGCCGTGTACCCCCCAACTCCACATTACACATGCTAATTGTAAAGCCCCCTTGCTTTTCCCACCCTTATCCCTCCCTTCCCACCCATCCTCCCCAGTCCCTTTCCTTTGGTAATGATTAGTCCCTTCTTGGGTTCTGTGATTCTGCTACTGTTTTGTTCCTTCAGTTTTTCTTTGGTCTTATACTCCATGTACGAGTGAAATCATTTGGTATTTGTCTTTCTCCGCTTGGCTTATTTCACTGAGCATAATACCCTCTAGCTCCATCCATGTTGTTGTGAATGGTAGGATTTGTTTTCTTCTTACGGATGAATAATATTCCGTTATGTATATGCACCAAATCTTCTTTATCCATTCATCTACTGATGGACATTTAGGTTACTTACATTTCTTGGCTATTGCAAATAGAGCTGCAATAAGCATAAGGGTGCATCTGTCTTTTTCAAACTGGGCTGCTGCATTCTTAGAGTAAATTCCTAGAAGTGGAATTCCAGGTTCAAATGGTATTCCTATTTTAAGCATTTTGAGGAACCTCCATACGGCTTTCCACAATGGTTGAACTAGTCTACATTTCCACCAGCAGTGTAGGAGGGTTTCCATTTCTCAACAACCTCGCCAACATTTGTTGTTGTTTGTCTATTGGATGGTGGTGATCCTTACTGGTGTGAGGTAATATCTCACTGTGGCTTCAGTTTGCATTTGTCTGATGACAAGTGATGTGGAGCATCTTTTAATGTGTCTGTTGCCCATCTGAATTTCCTCCTAAGAAAACTGTCTGTTCAGCTCCTCTGTCCATTTTTTCATTGGATTATTTGTTTTTTGCTTGTTGAGGTGCATGAGCTCTTTATATATTTTGGATATCAACGCCTTATCAGATGTGTCATTTATTAATATATTCTCCCATATTGTAGGATACCTTTTTGTTCTATTGATGGTGTCCTTTGCTGAACACAAGCTCTTCAGCTTGATATAGTCCCACCTCTTCATTTTTGCCTTTGTTTCCCTTTCCCGGAGAGATACGTTCAGGAAGAAGTCACTCATGTTTATGTCCAAGAGATTTTTCCCAATGTTTTTTTCTAACAGATTCATGGTTTCATGGCTTATATTCAGGTCTTTGATCCATTTCGAATTTACTTTTGTGTACAGGGTTAGACATAGGTCCAGTTTTATTCTCTTATATGTAGCTGTCCAGTTTTGCCAGCACCATCTATTGAAGAGACTGGCATTTCTGCACTGAATGTACATGGCCCCTTATGGTATATTAATAGACCATATGTGTTTGGGTTAATGTTTGGAGTTTGTATTCTGTTCCACTGGTCTGTGGCTCTGTTCTTGTGCCAGTACCAAATTGTCTTGATTACTGTGGCTTTGTAGTAGAGCTTGAAGTTGGGGAGCAAGATACCCCCCACTTTATTCTTCCTTCTCAGGATTGCATTGGCTATTCGGGGTCTTTGGTGGTTCCACATGAATTTTTGAACTATTAGTTCCAATTCATTGATGAATGCTGTTGGTAATTTGATGGGGATTGCATCAAATCGGTATATTGCTTTGGGCAGGATGGCCATTTTAATGATATTAATTCTTCCTAGCCAGAAGCATGGGATGAGTTTCCATTTGTTAGTGTCCTCTTTAATTTCTCTTAAGAGTGTCTTATAATTTTCAGGGTATAGGTCTTTCACTTCCTTGGTTAGGTTTATTTCTAGGTATTTTATTATTTTTGATGCTATTGTGAATGGAATTGTTTAACTGATTTCTCTTCCTATTAGTTCAGTGTTAGAGTATAGAAAAGCCACAGATATCTATGTGCTAATTTTGTATCCTGCAACTTTGCTGAATTCTGATATCAGTTCTAGTAGTTTTGGAGTGGAGTCCTTAGGGTTTTTTATGTACAATATCATGCCATCTGCAAATAGTGACAGTTTGACTTCTTCTTTACCAATCTGGATTCCTTGTACTTCTTTGTTTTGTCTAATTGCCGTGGCTAGGACCTCCAGAACTATGTTGAATAACAGTGAGGAGAGTGCACATTCCTCTCTTGTACCTGATCACAGAGGAAAAGCTTTCAGCCTCTCACTGTTCAGTATGATGTTGGCTGTCGGTTTATCATATATGGCCATTATTATGTTGAGGTACTTGCCCTTTATGCCCATTTTGTTGAGAGTTTTTATCATGAATGGATATTGAATTTTGTTGAATGCTTTTTCAGCATCTATGGAGATGATCGTGTGGTTTTTGTCCTTTTTATTTATGTGGTGGATGATGTTGATGGATTTTCAAATGTTGTACCATCCTTGCATCCCTGGGATGAATCCCACTTAGTCATGCTGTATGATTCTTTTGATGTATTTTTGAATTTGGTTTGCTAATATTTTGTTGAGTATTTTTGCATCTACGTTCATCAGGAATATTGGTCTTTAGTTTTCTTTCTTTCTGTGGTCTATGCCTGGTTTTGGTATTAGGGTGATGTTGGCTTCATAGAATGAGTTTGGGAATATTCCCTCCTCTTCTATTTTTTGGAAAACTTTAAGGAGAATGGGTATTACGTCTTCTCTGTATGTCTGATAAAATTCCGAGGTAAATCCATCTGGCCCGGGGGTTTTGTTCTTGGGTAGTTTTTGATTACCGCTTCAATTTTGTTGCTGGTAATTGGTATGTTTAGATTTTATGTTTCTTTCTGGGTCAGTCTTGGAAGGTTGTATTTTTCTAGGAAGTTGTCCATTTCTCCTAGGTTTTCCAGCTTGTTAGCATATAGATTTTCATAGCATTCTCTAATAATTCTATGTATTTCTGTGGGGTTCATCGTAATTTTTCCTTTCTCGTTTCTGATTCTGTTGATGTGTGTTGACTCTTTTTTTCTCTTAATAAGTCTGGGTAGAGGCTTATCTATTTTGTTTATTTTCCTGAAGAACCAGCTCTTAGTTTCATGATTTTTTTCTATTGTTTTATTCTACTCAATTTTATTTAATTCTTCTCTGATCTTTATTATGTCCCTCCTTCTGCTGACCTTAGGCCTCATTTGTTCTTATTTTTTCCAATTTCGAAAATTGTGACATTAGACTATTAATTTGGGATTGTTCTTCCTTCTTTCAATATGTCTGGATTGCTATATCCTTTCCTCTTAAGACTGCTTTCGCTGCATCCCACAGAAGTTGGGGCTTTGTGTTGTTGTTGTCATTAGTTTCCATATATTGCTGGATCTCCATTTTAATTTGGTCGTTGATCCATTGATTATTTAGGAGCATGTTGTTAAGTCTCCATGTGTTTGTGAGCCTTTTTATTTTCTTTGTACAATTTATTTCTAGTTTTGTACCTTTGTGGTCTGAAAAGTTGGTTGGTAGGATTTCAATCTTTTGGAATTTACTGAGGGTCTTTTTGTGGCTTAGTATATGGCCTATTCTGCAGAATGTTCCATGTGTACTTGAGAAGAATGTGTATGCTGTTGCTTTTGGATGTAGAGTTCTATAGATGTCTACTAGATCCATCTGTTCTAGTGTGTTGTTCAGTGCCTTTGTGTCCTTACTTATTTTCTGCCTGGTGGATCTGTCCTTTGGAGTGAATGGTGTGTTGAAGTCTCCCAAAATGAATGCATTGCATTCTATTTCCTTCTTTAATTCTGTATTTCTTTCACATATGTTGGCGCTCCTGTGTTGGGTGCACATATGTTTACAATGCTTGTATCTTCTTGTTGGACTGAGCCCTTCATCATTATGTAATGTACTTCTTTATCTCTTACTTTCTTTGTTTTGAGGTCTATTTTGTCTGATACTAATATTGCAACACCTCCTTTTTTCTCCCTGTTGTTTGCATGAAATATCTTTCTCCATCCCTTGACTTTTAATCTGTGCATGTTTTTGGGTTTGAGGTGATTCTCTTGTAAGCAGCATACAGATGGGTCTTGCTTTTTTATCCATTCTATTACTCTGTGTCTTCTGATTGGTGCATTCAGTCCATTTACATTTAGGGTGATTATTGAAAGATATGTACTTATTGCCATTGCAGGCTTTAAGTTTGTAGTTATCAAAGGTTCAAGGTTAGCTTCTTTGCTACCTTAATGTCTAACTTAACTTGGTAATTCAGTTATTATAAACACAGTCTGATGATTCTTTATTTCTCTCCCTTCTTATTCCTCCTCCTCCATTCTTCATATGTTGGGTGTTTTGTTCTGTGCTCTTTCTGCGAGTGCTCCCATGTAGAGCAGTCCCTCTAACATACCCTGTAGAGGTGGTCTGTGGGAGGCAAATTCCCTCAACTTTTGCTTGTCTGGGAATTGCTTAATCCCTCCTTCATATTTAAATGATAATCGTGCTGGATACAGTATCCTTGGTTCAAGGCCCTTCTGTTTCATTGCATTAAATATATTATGCCATTCTCTTCTGGCCTGTAAGGTTTCTGTTGAGAAGTCTGATGATAGCCTGATGAGTTTGCCTTTGTAGGTGACCTTTTTTCTCTCCCTGGCTTCCTTTAATACCCTGTCATTGTCTTTGATCTTTGCCATTTTAATTATTATGTGTCTTGGTGTTGTCCTCTTTGGGTCCCTTCTGTTGTGAGTTCTGTGTGCTTCCGTGGTCTGAGCAACTATTTCCTCCCCCAGTTTGGGGAAGTTCTCAGGAATTATTTCTTCAAAGACACTTTCTATCCCTTTTGTTCTCTCTTCTTCTTCTGGTACCCCTATAATGTGGATATTTTTCCTTTTGGATTGGTCACACAGTTCTATTTATATTATTTCATTGCTGGAGATCCTTTCATCTCTCTCTGCATTAGCTTCTATGCATTCCTGTTCTCTGGTTTCTAGTCCGTTAATGGCCTCTTGCATCCTGTCCATTCTGCTTTTAAGTCCTTCCAGAGATTGTTTTATTTCTGTAGTCTCCCTCTGTACTTGCTCCTTGAGCTCTTGAATATTTTTCTGCAGCTCTGTCAGCATGTTTATGATTTTTATTTTGAATTCTTTTTCAGGGAGACTGATTACGTCTGTCTCTGCAGATCCTCTCTCAGGGGTTGTCTGGACTAGTTTGGACTGTACTGAATTTTTCTGCCCTTTCATGCTGATAGTGGTGGCTGTAGGCAGTTTGCTGGTGTGTCAGCTGGGAGAACAAAGTCCTTTCCTGCCTCCTACATGCCTTGCCCTTCTCCACTGCCTGTGTCGGTTACCCGCACTCCTGGAGCAGCTACCGGGTTAATCCCCCTAAGCTCCTGTGGGCAGGGTCTCCGTTAGAGAAGCGCAGAGCCCTGCGGGGAGTGGCAGGAACGCAGAGTGCACTCCTCCGCAATAGAGGCACCCCTGCCAGACAGCTGTGTGCCGCCAGCAGCCTTTGGGTCTGGCCCGGGTGGCTGTGCATCGGGCTGGGATTCCCGTCACCTGCTGGGAGCACGGCTGCGCCATCTGGCACTGTGGCAGGTGCATGCAGGTCTCTCCCGTGCCCCTCTGGCACCGCTGCCGCTGGCACACATGTGCTGCTACTAGGGTGCTCGGTTGCCGATGCACACAGGCCGCTCCCGGGCCGCTCAGTCGCCACCGCCGCAGGCTCGCACAGACCTCTCCCAGTCCCCTCTGGTGCCACGGCCACTGGCACACACGGGCCGCTCCCCAGTGGCTTGGTCGCCCCTATGGCAGGCTCGCACGGGCCGCTCCCAGTCCCCTCTGGCGCCCCCAGTGCACGCGGGCTGCTCCCAGTCCCCTCTGGTGCCACCGCCCCCGGAGCATGCTGCCATTCTCCCACTACTGGGCCAGTGTGTCGGGGTCCGTGCCAGTTGGGGAAGAACTGGCAAGCTGCTTACTGCCGTGAGGGGCTTCAGAGCTGTGCTGCCGCCCAGGGGATTAGGGCGCCTAACATTCCCCAGGATTCCCAGCTGCTGGCTAAGTGTGCCAGGATGACTTCGTCCAGCTGTGGGATTCCCGTCTCTTTAAGGTTTGCAAAAAGCACTCGCTTTTCTTTTGTCTCAGGGGTGCTGGTTGCAGGGACCTGCCTGCAGGTTTTGCTTTTCTGTTTCTCTAATATCCAGCACCCCGTACACCTTGTGTCTGCACTCCGGGTGCAGATTTCTAGAGCTGGTTGTTCAGCAGTCCTGTGCTTTCACTCCCTCCCCGTTCTGACTCCTTTCTTCCCACAGGGTTCTGGGGTGAGGGGGCATTTGGGTCCTGCCTGGCCGCAGCTTGTATCCTACCCCCTTCGTGTAACGTTGAGTTCTCGCAGATGTAGATGTATCCTGGCTGTTGTACTGTATCCACTAGTGTCTCTTTTAGGAATAGTTGTATTTATTGTATTTTCGTAAATATATATGTTTCTGGGAGGAGATTTCTACTGATCTGCTCATGCTGCCATCTTGGCTCTGCCCCACAGCATTTGTTGTTTTGCTTAGACATAATGCTATTGCCCACATAATTGACTACAATGTAGTATGTAAACATAAATTCTATATGAACTTGGAAACCAAAAAGTTAATTTTAATTACTTTACTGTGATAGTCTTCTTACTGTAGTGGCCTGGAACCAAAACCAATATCTCTGAGATGTGCTGTATATCTCTTCTCTCTGTCCTTTCTCTTAACCCATTTAACTCCCTCCCAGAGGCCCCTGGTCCCTGATACTCCATTCTTTTATTTCCTCCTCCAATAAAAAGACAGGAATTTTAATATACTCTTTCACATTTAATAAATTACTGAAAACATGTTAATTTTCCCATAAATATTTTCAACAAGCATCTACATTTTACTCAGTTATTTTTACCTGAAAATGTCATGATGACATTTTAGTTGACTTTGTAATTAGAGGGACCAAGATCTTCCGAGATATGAGAACTGAACAAGTTACTCTCTTGATTTTTAGTTTCCTCCCCCATAAATGAGGACAATATCACCTACTTACAGGATTATAAAGATTAGAAGTACAATATAAAATAATCTACTATGTTATACATAAATACCCTATAAGAGCAGTTATTAACCTGCGCACTGGATCTCCATAAGTTCTACTGACGTGTTAGACAACAGGGTTGCTGTAACATATATCATTTTCACTGACTAATCTATTACAGAATTTTTAAGTGTATAACAGCAGATGATACATAAAACCAAAAAAAAACACCAGATATAATGATACACTTTTACTGTCAGTGAAGTAGAGATAATGAGCAAAGAGCACTTTTTAGTGACATACACTTATATAGAATTTCAGCTAAAAAACAAATAGCACAGCACAGCAATTTAGTTTAAAATAAATAGTGAGTAAATCTAAGTAGTCTATATTGCCTTCTGTGAGGAAGTTGGGGTTCCTATGGACAGGATCCTCACTGAACTTAAACCACCTGATGATGTAACTGGCCTGTTGCTAGGCTACCGCTTCCACACCTTTAGGCAATAAGCTATTATGGCACTATACAGAGAGTTCAGCACACTGCTCTGGGCAGAGGCAGAGACACTAGTGCTCGACCTACCACCAGGAGAACAAGCCAGGTAATAAACCCTTTAGTCCTAAAGAACATTTTGCTGTCAAAGTCTTTGGTTACATTCAATCCATAGTGAACTTACCCAGAGCTGAAAACTATTGGAAAGACAAATGGTGAACAACAACAGAGTTCACTATTGGCCAATGAAAAAAGCAGGCAGCCATTATGGGAGGGGTGCTCAGCAGGCTGCTCTTGTGAATGGGGAGAAGTGGATTGTCACCCAGTGGGTATGTGGTCCAAGGTGGCTTACCTCCTAGAGGACTGGGCCCCATCCCAGGACTAGAGGCAAGTAGAGGTGACACTTGAGGCAGTAGGGATAGCCCTTGGTATAGTAAGTAGGTCTTTTGAGAGACAGAGTGCTCATGAGGCAGTGGGGACTGTAGCTTGGCTGCTTCTCACAGTATTAAAAAAGTCTATAGAAGAGAAGGACATGCTCCTAAAAAGGACCTGAGAAATAGCAGCACAAAATCATGAGTTGCAAAATTCAGTGGATTCCCTGAAGGAAATTGCACGAAAGAAGAGGCAGCACTAGAACGCCAGCAGCAAAGTGACATTGGAGAGGTAAACAATTCCTTACAGAATGAGATGGCAGCACTGCCAGGTGCTCTGAAGGAGGAAAAGGCCAGATGACTGCCAACGGTCACAGGAAGATGACTGAGGAAGACGATTTGCTGAGGGGAAGGTCAAGGTATCTGCCCTGAAGGACCAGTGGGTACCAGAGATCACATGTTGAAATAGCTATCCATTGGTACCCAGTGAACATACAAAGTGTCTTGGCTCTGGTGCACACAGGCTGAATGTTCACTGACTCATGGAAACCCTGAGCTATCCCTGGAAAGCCCACTATCATAGATAGATATGGGGTAAGGCTATCAGAGTAAAAAAAAAAACCCAAATCCCTTAGGGAATAGGAAGTCTACCCCCAAAAGGGTATACTGTGTATATATCTCCTATCCCTGAGTGTATTTTGGGGATTGATATATGGCAGGGTCTATGGTTGCACACCACTGCAGATGAGTTCACACAGAGTTCACACCACACGTATGGTGAAGGCAGTTCTGAGGGGACATGCTAGGCACCCGCCCATAGCTTTGCCTGTGCCTCAGCGGGTGACTAGTACCAAACAATACAGACAGCCTGGAGGGCATAAAGAGACTGGAAGCCCACCCATACTCCGTTCAATTCCCCACTGTGGCCAGTAAAAAAGCCATATGGCTGCTAGCATGAGACTGTGGATTTAAGAGAATTGAAAAAAGCCATACACCTTGTGCATGCTGCTGCACCATTGCAGGCTTGACGGATACCCTCAGCCATGAACTACGAACATACCATTATGTAGTAGATCTTGCTAATGCATTCTTTTTCATTGACATTGAGCAGGAAAGTCAGGAACAGTTTGCCTTCACATGGGAAGGACGGCAATGGACTTTCACCTTCCTTCCACAGGGATACCTCCACAGCCCCACCATCTGTCACGGACTGGTAGCGAGGACTTGGCTACATGGGAGAAACTGCCAACGGTGAGCAGCTGTACCATCATATTGATGATGTCCTGCTCACATCCAATTCTCTTTCAGATCTAGAAGGTGCAGCACCAAGACTGCGGCAACATTTACAGGAGAAAGGACGGGCTGTGAACAGTACCAAGCTCAGGACCTGGTTTGTCTGTCAAATTCTTGGGGGTTGTCTGCTCAGGTAAGACCAAAATTATGCCAGAAGCAGTTATAAAGTCCAGGCTTTACTGGAATCCCAGCCCAAAGCACAGCTGCCCAGGCCAGACACAAAGGCCGCTGCTGGTACACAGCTGCCCGGCAGGGGCACCGCTATCATGGAGAAGCACACTTGGCGTACCTGCGACTCCCTGCAGGGCTCCACGCTGCTCTGACGGAGACCCTACCCACAGCAGCTTAGGGGACTAACCCAGTGGCTGCTCCAGGAGTGCAGGTAACTGACACAGGCAGTGGATAAGGGTACGGCATCCAGCAAGCAGGAAAGGACTTTCTTCTCCCAGCTGACACACCCGCATCCTACCTACAGCCACCGCTACCACCATGAAAAGGCAAAAAAATTTAGTCCACTACAAGATAGTTCAGACAACACCTGAGAGAAGATCTGCAAAGACAGACATAACCAGTCTCCCTGAAAGAGAATTGAAAATAAAAATCATAAACTTGCTGACAGAGCTGCAGAGAAATATGCAAGAGCTAACGGATGATATCCGGAGGGAGATTACAGATGTCCAGAGGGAGATTACAGAAGTGAAACAAACTCTGGAAGGATTTATAAGCAGAATGGATAAAATGCAGGAGACCATTGATGGAATAGAAACCAGAGAACAGGAACTCATAGAAGCTGACGCAGAGAGAGATAAAAGGATCTCCAGGAATGACACAATATTAAGAGAACTGTGTGACCAATCCAAAAGGAACAATATCCACATTATAGGGGTACCAGAAGAAGAGAGAACAAAAGGGATAGAAAGTGTCTTTGAAGAAATAATTCCTGAGAACTTCCCAAACTGGGGGAGGATATAGTTGCTCAGACCACGGAAGCACACAGAACTCACAACAGAGGGGACCCAAAGAGAACACCACCAAGACACATAATAATTAAAATGGCAAAGATCAAGGACAAGGACAGAGTATTAAAGGCAGCCAGAGAGAGAAAAAAGGTCACCTACAAAGGAAAACTCATCAGGCTATCATCAGACTTCTCAACAGAAACCTTACAGGCCAGAAGAGAATGGCATGATATATTTAATGCAATGAAACAGAAGGGCCATGAACCAAGGATACCGTATCCAGGACGATTATCATTTAAATATGAAGGAGGGATTAAACAATTCCCAGACAAGCAAAAGTTGAGGGAATTTGCCTCCCACAAACCACCTCTACAGAGTATCTTAGAGGGACTGCTTTACATGGGAGCACTTGCAGAAAGAGCACAGAACAAAACACCCAACATATGAAGAATGGAGGAGGAGGAATAAGAAGGGAGAGAAATAATCATCAGACTGATAATAGCTCAATAAGCAAGTTAAGTTAGGCAGTAATGTAGAAAACAAGCTAACCTTGAACCCTTGGTAACCGCGAATCTAAAGCCTGCAATGGCAATTGAAGGGCCCCCACCCTTAAGATCGTGACCTTCCGGCTTCTCTCCCAGGTCCTCGGTTCCCGACGGTGCCACCTGAAGCCCAATCACCTCTCTCCCCCCTCCCAATCCCAGCACCTAGCCAATAGCCACCAGCCCCATAGAAGTAACACCAAAGTCACCCCATGCCCCTTCCTATATAACTCAGCACCTTTCCCTAATAAAGTGGAATTCTCCGGTAAATTGCTGCTGTGTGTCGCTCCTTCCTTTCATTGGTGCCGAAACCCGGGAGATGGGACACCCCAACTGGGCTCCGTCTTCCCCTTGACACCAGCAACAGCTTGCCCTCATCCTCTTTTCCGGCACTGGCTCATCACACTCACCACTCCTCTCTGGCCTTTACGTAAGTTTTCCCCCGGAGTGGGCCACTCTTCCCCGAGCTATCGCAGTGCCATTGACCATGATCGTCCGGCAAGGCCCTGACGCTCGGGGATGAGGAGGTAACTCTCCCCGCCTCAGGCCTTCAGGGCTGCGGCGGACCCTCAGGCCCCTCCTCCGACAGTCATAAACACACTCACTGCTCCTTCCATTAGTGCCGAAACTTTTTAAGCAAAATTTCCCTGGAGTGGGCCACTCTCCCCCGAGCTATCGCAGCACCACTGACCGTGATCATCTGGCAAGGCCCTGACACTCGGGGATGAGGAGGGAACTCTCCCCGCCTCAGGCCTTCACGGCTGCAGCGGACCCTCAGGACCCTCCTCCAACAGCCATAAACGAGGTGACTCCTTTGCAGATGAGAACGTTCCCTTTTTTCCCCACTCCTCCTTCCGTTCCATCCGCCGAAAATTACTAGTACTAGGTTCCTCGTGACTCTGGCACTCTGCCTTCTTAGAGAAGTCTAGGTGACGACTCACACTTTCTAAAAAACTCCGACTCATATACAAGTTTCCGCAGACCACCAAGGATCATCGGGGATGCCCTGTGTCTCCTTGCAGTCTGCTCCCAGTCCGAGGATCTCCGTTCGTCTTCCCCTGTTTGTTTCCATCTCTGTCCTTTAGCCATGGGAGCCCCCTCATCCCTCCCTGAAAGTTCACCTCTTGAATGCCTGCTCAAGCATCTAACTATCCTCTCCCTGACACCTGATGTAAAACCAAAACTTCTCCGTAAATACTGCTCCCAAGATTAGCCGACATACCCCCTAGACAATAACAACAAATGACCCGCAGGGGGAACTCTTGATCCTAACATCACTCGCAATCTTTTTAACTACTGCCAGCACCTGAAAAAATGGAAGGAGATTCCCTATATTGAAGCTTTTTGCCTCATAGCTCAAAATCCCAGCCTCAGCACCACCTGTTCCCTGCCCCAAGTAATCCTAGCCTGCAAGCCATCTCCCTCCCCTCCCCACACTCCCAGTCCCTCTTCGATTACCTTTCACCCAGCTGACGAGCCTCCGCCATACAGGGTTCCCCCTTCGGCCCGCCCCCTCCTACAACCCCTCTGCCCTCTACGGCCATCACCGCCACCTCCACCTCCTCCCCCCCAGAAGACTCCCATCCTCTCCCTTCACCCTCCTCTCCTACAACAGCCGCTCCCCCTTCCTCTACCATTGCCGTCACCAACGCCTCAACCTCCTCCCTCACAGAAGCCTCCCATCCTCTCCCTTCTCCCTCCTCTCCTTCCTCCACCACCATCTCCTCCCCCACCTCAACCCCTCCACCTCCGTCCCCCTCACCTTCCCCCCTCCTGCAGATCGAGCCTGGGCCTTTCAGCCCCCTTCTGACTAAGTCCCAGGAGCCTCCTCTGTCTTTGCCCTCTCAGACTCAGTCCCGAGGGCCTCCCAAAATTATCACGTCTTTGCCCCCATCACCTGTTTCCCCCCGACAGACTGAGCCAGAACCCTTCAGTCCCCCTCAGACTCGATCCCGAGGGCCTCCCAAAATTATCGCCCCCCTCCAGGAGGTAGCAGGATCCGAAGGCATCGTACGCGTTCATGTCCCTTTCTCCTTAGGAGATTTAGCCCAACTTGAGAGATGCCTAGGTTCCTTTTCCACTGGTACCATGACATACATCAGGCAGTTTCAATGGACCCTCCAGTCTTACAGCCTCACACATCATGACATTTTGATGCTCCTGGCCAATACCCTCCTCCCTGAAGAGCGTAGACGAGTTTGGGACTTCACCCAAACGCATGCTACCGAAACCCACAGGACTGACCCCACCTATCCCCCTGGCCCCACTGCTGTCCCCGAACAAGACCCACACTGGGATTATAACACCGCCGTGGGTCTCTGCTCTCGAGATATTTTCACCTCCTGCTTAATAACAGGTCTGAAAAAGGCAGTTCGTAAAGTAGTCAATTTTCAAAAGCTCCAAGACATAATTCAAAGGAGGGAGGAAACTCCCTCTGAGTTCTTAGACTCACTCAAGCCCTATTACAGTATACAAGCCTGGACCCACAAATGCCTGACGGAAGACATGTCCTTATGACATACTTCCTAGCTCAAAGCTACCCCAACATTAAAGCTAAACTCAAAAAGTTAGAACAGGGCCCCGCTACCCCACAGACTGAGATCCTAACAGTGGCCTTTAAAGTCTTCCATAACCGGGAGAAGAAAGAAGGCCATAAACAAAAGGCTGATCAGGCCAATTTCCAAATGTTGGCCCAGCTGATAAAACCACAACCTGAGCGCCCCTCTACAAACAAGCCGCCCCCCCCCCCAGGAGCTTGTTTCAAGTGCGGAAAAGAAGGATATCACCCCATGCCCCAGATGCCACAAAAAGGGCCACTGGGGGTCTGATTGCCCAACCACCCAAAGGGGAGGCTGGACGAACAACTCCCATCCTAAGCCCGCCATACTGGAGCTGGCAGAAGAAGATTGACGGGGCCCGGGGGCTTCTCGTCCGACCATTTCCATCACCAAACAGGAGCCCAGTGTTACTTTAATAGTAGACAGTCACCTCATCTCCTTCCTGCTAGATACAGGAGCCACCTTCTCAGTCTTGCGGGAATACCAGGGCCCTACCACACCTGATATTACTCCTATATTCGGGGTAGGAGGTAAACAGATTTTCCCATTAAACCCCCCCCCCTTTTTTATGCACAATCCAAGACAATCCTATACCTTTCTCCCACTCCTTCTTGGTTATGCCCCAGTGTCCCATCCCTTTACTAGGACGGGACATCCTTTCTCTCCTCCATGTTTCCATAACTATATCCACTCTCACAGCCCCCAGTACTCCCTTTCTGATGGCACTCATAGTCGATGACCACCCTCTACCCAATGAAAGCTCTAGATCTGCCCTCATACACCCTGTAAAACCCAAAGTTTGGGACATTACAAGCCCCTCCATGGCTCTATGTCCTCCTGCCTCTATCAAATTACATAAACCCTCTCAGTATATCCAGTATATCCCAATACCCCCTAACCACTTCAGCCCTCATAGGCCTCCAACCCATCATTCAAGATCTCTTAAACAAAAATTACCTCAGACCCACTCACCCCAGATTTAATACCCCCATATTAGCTGTTAAAAAAACCAACGGATCTTTCCGCCTTGTCCAAGACCTTCACCTCATCAACATTGCCATTGTCCCTATCCATCCCTTAGTTCCAAATCCATACACCCTTTTATCGCAGATCCCTGCCTCGGCATCCCACTTCTCAGTCCTAGATCTCAAGGACACATTTTTTTCTATCCCTCTGGACTCCTCCTCCCAAGATTTTTTCCCCTTCACCTGGACAGACCCATACACAAGACATTCTGAACAACTCACTTGGACAGTTTTGCCACAAGGCTTCCGAGATAGTCCCCATATTTTTGGACAGGTCCTAGCTCAGGACCTCAAACAGTTTCATCGTGATCACTCCGAGTCCACCTTATTACAATATGTAGACGATCTTCTACTCTGCAGTCCCTTGTGGGAACAGTCTCAACTTGACATTGCCTCCCTACTTAACCTTCTAGCTTCCAGAGGTTACTGGGTATCCCCCGTCAAAGCTCAAATCTCTTCCCCTTCTGTCACTTACCTCGGATTCCTTCTGTCTCAACAAAGAAAGTCCATTACCTTAGACAGAAAACGACTCCTCTCTGACCTGCCCGTTCCCAAAACCAAGACAGAAATCCTTTCCTTTCTAGGCCTGGCTGGGTATTTTAGAGCGTGGATCCCTAACTTCTCCCTGTTGGCAAGACCCCTATACAACCTCACCAAGGGCCCCCCTGAAGAACCATTATCATCCTCACCCCAACACTCCTTCATTAAGCTCCGTCAAGCCCTTGTGGAAGCCCCAGCTCTCCATCTTCCCGATTTGTCAAAGCCCTTCTCATTATACATTCATGAGAGGCCCAGTCAAGCTCTAGGAGTCCTAGGCCAATATTATGGCCCATCCTGTGCCCCAGTAGCTTATCTCTCCAAGCAATTAGACCCCACAGTTCGGGGATGGGCCCCCTGCCTACGTGCAATAGCCGCTGGGCAGCTCTTGCAGAAAGAAGCTCATAAACTAACATTCGGAGCGCCCCTTACCATTCTGTCCCCACATCACCTAAAAGATCTCTTAACCTACAAAAGTTTACAGACTCTCCCTCCCTCCAGACTCCTGACCTTACTGTCCTCTTTCCTCCAAAATCCAGACATTTCTTTCCTCCCATGCCAGCCCCTGAATCCAGCCACCCTTCTTCCTCTACCCTACTCTCCTCATACTCCCTAGCATGATTGCCTGGAAGCCCTTCACAACTACCTTCCGTGACACTCCACGATCTCCGAAGGAGCCCTCTCACACTCCGACCTCATCTGGTTTACTGATGGGTCCTCTTTAAACATGAGGGCACCCACTACGCAGAATACGCAGTAGTCTCCCTCGAAGACGTCACTGAGGCACGAGCCCTACCCCCTGGTATAACCAATCAACAGGCCGAACTCACTGCAGCCACCAGCGCTTGCACTCTGGCCCGCGACACGTCTCTCACACTGTACACTGACTCCAAACACGTATTCCACATTCTCTTATCTCACGCGGCAGTATGGAAAGAAAGAAGCCTCCTCACCACAAAAGGAAATTCAATCACTAATTCAGCCTTAATTACTAAACTTCTAGAGGCTTCACAACTCCCACACCGACTAGGCATAGTCCACTGCAAATCACATCAAAAGGATGACTCCCCCACTGCAAGAGGTAACAACAAAGCCGACAGAGTAGCCCGGTCAGTTGCCCTATCAGAAGACACACCAGACAACAATCCGTCTACCCTTGCGGTTTTAGCCTTATCACAAGACACCCTCTGT
Source organism: Manis javanica (assembly GCF_040802235.1). Taxonomy (NCBI): domain Eukaryota; kingdom Metazoa; phylum Chordata; class Mammalia; order Pholidota; family Manidae; genus Manis; species Manis javanica. The sequence continues at coordinate 30,807,442 of NC_133170.1, read as the reverse complement.
TCCCAGGACAAAGAGTCTCTCTTCCGCTTCTTACACGATCTGTTCCATCCAAGCCCCCAATCCTTGATTCATTTTATACAATCCTTTTTTTGCTCTCTCTCCTGAAGACAAAACACTACTTAACCAAATCACCTACACGTGCACCATCTGCCAATGCACTAACCCTAATACCCCCCTCAAAGCCCGACCCTTCCCGGCTCATCAAGCAAGGGGTAATGTCCCCGCCGCAGATTGGCAAATAGACTTCACTAACATGCCCCCTGTACGGCGTACAAGATACCTACTCGTGTAAGTAGATACATTTTCAAGATGGGTTGAAGCTTTCCCCACCACTAACAAATGAGCATCCGCGGTTGCCTCTATCCTCCTCACCCAGATCTTTCCTAGGTTCAGGATGCCCACTTCCCTCCAATCAGATAATGGCCCTGAGTTCACTGCCCAAATTATCCAGAACCACTCCAAGTCGCTCTCGCTCACCTGGCATTTACATTGTCCTTATCAACCACAGACTTCAGGAAAAGTAGAAAGAACCAAGAGGACTCTAAAGGACATCCTGACAAAACTATCTCTAGAACTACACCTTGACTGGGTTCGCTCACTTCCCTTAGCTCTTCTCCGCATTCAGGCCCTCCCAAAGAAACCTTCCTTCTTGTCGCCCTTTGAGATCATGTATGGCTGCCTGATTCTACCCCTGGGGCTCCCTTCCCACAAAGGACCAATTCCTCGCAATATGGCCCTTCCACTACTCTCTCTCCTCTGCACTGAATTGTGGAAATATCACGATTTGCTCCTTCCTGATCCATCCACCTCCCAAAATCCTCCTGTCTTACAGCCCGGCCAACTAGTGTTTTATAAGCTGCCAGAGGATCAGCCCTCTCTCACCCTGAAATGGGAAGGTGCACACCCAGTTATTCTCTGCACCCCCTTGGCCGCCAAGCTCTTACTGCCTGATAACTCTGTCACCCCTTGGATTCATATCTCCAGGTTGAAACCAAATACCCAGGACCCACTTTCTCTGGACACCCAAGACACATCAGTCACAATCCAGAGTCCTTGGGATACAGCCCAAGACGCTGTCTACTCTACCATGCCTCATCCCTCTGATCCCTTGAAACTTCGCATCTCCTGTTCACCCCCTTTGCCATCCATACCCGAATCATGACTATTTCCTCCTTTACTGATCTCTCGCTTTTTTTCCTCATTCCTATTGTCTTCCCCGCCACCCCAGCCTCCTTTGTATGGCGATTCAAAGTCAGACAGACTTACACACAGCATCAAACAAAAGTTACTGCCCTCATTGCCACATCAGACTGCCCTCTGAAAAGCTGCTCTGAGCCTTTATACCTCCACTTTCCTCCCTCCACCGAAGTGTTCACTAGCAGCTACCTTTATTCTCCCTACCTCTGCTTCCTCTATGACCAAAAACAAGCCTATTGCAGGCAATGGCCAGACACATACGGGGGATGTCCCTACTGGTCTTGCGCCGTTCACTATATGGGTAACTCCCAGTACCCACAGTATTACTCCTCCAACCGTTTCATAAAATATCCCAACAGCTCATTCTCCTTATCAATCCCAGATCCCTGGGACTCTCAATGGGCCACCGGAGTCACAGCCTCAGTTTACTATGGGGGGGTCCTCGGCCCCCTAAGGTACCCTTAATATCTCTCGAGAGTATGTTCCCTCTCACTCCCAGATCTCTCAAGTTGCATCAGATATCAGACATTCCGAAAAAGTCATTATCCAAACTCTTGACGGCGCCTCTTCATCTTCTTATTCCTCCTACTCTTGGTTACAGCTCATTCAAGACACCACCATCTTTCTCAACCACACCCTCAACACCACCAATTGTTTCTGGTGCGCATCACTACGGCGCCCACTGCTGGCCACCGTGCCCCTTAATATTTCCAACTACTCCTTCCATGCAGAAGGACAACCCCTCCGCCCCCAGGCAGACATACCCCTTTGGGAACCAGAATACGGAGATAATCTCACCATCCACCACTGTGTAGGCCCAACCCCTCCCCCCTCCAGTGCACTTCACTGTCTCTCTATCTACACCCCCACCTCCGACTAAAACTTTTACACAACCAGGACACTTCTTTTGGTGTAATGGCAGTCTTTTCAACTCACTGCCTCCCAACTCCAATACACCCTGCATTCTCGTCACCCTAATCCCACACCTTACACTTTACAGCATGGCAGAATTTCTTGAGATCCAACCTCCCTTGCCCTCGCACACAAAAAGGGCTGCTTTCTTTCCCATCATGGTCAGTATCTCTTTGACCACCTCAGCCATTGGGGCAGGGTTTTTGGGAGGAGCCTTGGGTCACTCTCTATGGGCAATTACAGATCTCAATGCCAAACTTGAGGGAGCCCTGACATCCACTGCCGATTCCCTAGCCTCTCTCCAAAGACAGGTCACTTCGCTAGCTAAGGTCACCCTTCAAAACCGGCAGGCCTTAGATCTGCTTACAGCCGAAAAGGGCGGCACCTGTGTCTTCCTTCGAGAAGAGTGCTGCTATTACATCAACGAATCCGGCATTGTAGAAACTGACATTACCAAACTCACCGACCTTGCCTCCAGCCTCCACTCTGCTTCCAATTCCAACCCATTCTCTTCAATACTAACAAACCCCCTCCTTACCTGGCTCTGGCCCATTGCAGGCCCCATAATAATCATTCTTCTCACCCGTCTCTTCTTACCCTGTATAATAAAGTTCATCAAATCCCAAGTTGGAAAAATCTCTAATCAAACTTTCAACCAGCTTTTACTCAGGAACTATCAGCTTCTGGCCATGGAAGATCCCTCACCCTCACGTAACCTCCTCACCACACGCTGAGATGGACCCCTCTGTTGGAAACTGTTCCTAGAAACAATAGCTGCAGACGCCTGGCTTCTGCCACCCGTATCCTCTTGGCACCATTGGAATCAACAAGTCCTTCACCTATGGATACAGGGAACCTTCATTGATTTCCAACCTGAAGAAGTCCACACCTACTCATCTTTACTGTGGGGAGTCCTATCAACCCTTTCCTCCCAATCCTCAAGCCCTCACTCCCTTCTCCACCCCCGTTCAGCAGGAAGCAGTCAGAGAGAAAGCAATGTCCACAAACCCATAGAGGAAAAAGGGGGGAATGAAGGGCCCCCACCTGTAAGATGGCGAACTTCCGGCTTCTCTTCTGGGTCCTCGGTTCCCGACGGCGCCACCTGAAGCCCAATCACCTCTCTCCTCCCACCCAATCCTAGCACCTAGCCAATAGCCACCAGCCCCGTAGAAGTAACACCACAATCACCCCATGCCCCTTCCAACATAACCCAGCACCTTTCCCTAATAAAGCGGAATTCTCCGGTGAATTGCAGCTGTGTGTCACTCCTTCCTTTCAGCAATAAGTACATATCTTTCAATAATCACCCTAAATGTAAATGGACTGAATGCACCAATCAAAAGACACAGAGTAATAGAATGGATAAAAAAGCAAGACACATCTATATGCTGCTTACAAGAGACTCACCTCAAACCCAAAGACATGCACAGATTAAAAGTCAAGGGATGGAAAAAGATATGTCATGCAAACAATAGCGAGAAAAATGCAGGTGTTGCAATACTAGTATCAGACAAAATAGACCTCAAAACAAAGAAAGTAACAAGAAATAAAGAAGAACACTATGTAATGATAAAGGGCTCAGTCCAAAAAGAGGATATAACCATTATGAACATATATGCACCCAGTACAGGAGCACCAATATATGTGAAACAAATACTAACAGAACTAAAAGAGGAAACAGAATGCAATGCATTCATTTGGGGAGACTTTAACACATCACTTACTCCAAAGGACAGATCCACCAGACAGAAAACAAGTAAGGACACAGAGGCAATGAACAACACACTAGAACAGATGGACCTAATAGACATCTATAGAACTCTACATCCAAAAGCAACAGGATACACATTCTTCTCAAGTGCACGTGGAACATTCTCCAGAATAGACCATATACTAAGCCACAAAAACACCCTCAGTAAATTCCAAAAGATTGAAATCCTACCAACCAACTTTTCAGACCACAAAGGTATAAAACTAGAAATAAAGTGTACAAAGAAAACAAAAAGGCTCATAAACACATGGAGGCTTAACAACATGCTCCTAAAAAATCAATGGATCAACAACCAAATTAAAATGGAGATCCAGCAATATATGGAAACTAATGACAACAACAACACAAAGCCCCAACTTCTGTGGAACGCAGCGAAAGCAGTCTTAAGAGGAAAGGATATAGCAATCCAGACATATTGAAAGAAGGAAGAACAATCCCAAATTAATAGTCTAGTGTCACAATTTTCAAAATTGGAAAAAGAAGAACAAATGAGGCCTAAGGTCCGCAGAAGGAGGGACATAATAAAGATCAGAGAAGAATTAAATAAAATTGAGTAGAATAAAACAATAGAAAAAATCATGAAACCAAGAGCTGGTTCTTCAAGAAAATAAACAAAATAGATAAGCCTCTACCCGGACTTATTAAGAGAAAAAAAGAGTCAACACACATCAACAGAATCAGAAACGAGAAAGGAAAAATCACGACGAACCCCACAGAAATACATAGAATTATTAGAGAATGCTATGAAAACCTATATGATAACAAGCTGGAAAACCTAGGAGAAATGGACAACTTCCTAGAAAAATACAACCTTCCAAGACTCACCCAGAAACATAAAATCTAAACAGACCAATTACCAGCAACAAAATTGAAGCGGTAATCAAAAAACTACCCAAGGACAAAACCCCCGGGCCAGATGGATTTACCTCGGAATTTTATCAGACATACAGAGAAGACGTAATACCTATTCTCCTTAAAGTGTTCCAAAAAATAGAAGAGAAGGGAATACTCCCAAACTCATTCTATGGAGCCAACATCACCCTAATACCAAAACCAGGCAAAGACACCACCAAAAAAGAAAACTACAGACCAATATCCCTCATGAACGTAGATGCAAAAATACTCAACAAAATATTAGCAAACCGAATTCAAAAGTATATCAAAAGGATCATACACCATGACCAAGTGGGATTCATCCCAGGGATGCAAGGATAGTACAACATTTGAAAATCCATCAACATCATCCACCACATCAACAAAAAGAAGGGAAAAAACCACATGATCATCTCCATAGATGCTGAAAAAGCATTAAACAAATTTCAACATCCATTCATGATAAAAACTCTCAACAAAATGGGTATGGAGGGCAAGTACCTCAACATAATAAAGCCCATATATGATAAACCCACAGCTAACATCATACTGAACAGTGAGAGTCTGAAAGCTTTGCCTCTGAGATCGGGAACAAGCAGGGATGCCCACTCTCCCTACTGCTATTCAACATAGTACTGGAGGTCCCAGACACGGCAATCAGACAAAACAAAGAAATACAAGGAATCTAGATTGGTAAAGAAGACGTCAAACTGTTACTATTTTCAGATGACATGATATTGTACATAAAAAACCCTAAACACTCCACTCCAAAACTACTAGAACTGATATCAGAATTCAGCAAAGTTGCAGGATACAAAATTAACACACAGAAATCTGTAGCTTTCCTATACACTAACAATGAACTAATAGAAAGAGAAATCAGGAAAACAATTCCATTCACAATTGCAGCAAAAAGAATAAAATACCTAGGAATAAACCTAACCAAGGAAGCGAAAGACCTATACCCTGAAAACTATAAGACACTCTTAAGAGAAATTAAAGAGGACACTAACAAATGGAAACTCATCCCATGCTCCTGGCTAAGAAGAATTAATATCATTAAAATGGCCATCCTGCCCAAAGCAATATAGATTCGATGCAATCCCTATCAAATTACCAACAGCATTCTTCAATGAACTGGAACAAATAGCTCAAAAATTCATATGGAACCGCCAAAGACCCTGAATAGGCAAAGCAATCTGAGAAGGAAGAATAAAGTGGGAGGGATCTCACTCCCCAATTTCAAGCTCTAGTACAAAGCCACAGTAATCAAGACAATTTAGTACTGGCACAAGAACAGAGCCACAGACCAGTGAACAGATTAGAGACTCCAGACATTAACCCAAATATATATGGCCAATTAAATTACCATAAAGGAGTCATGGACATACAATGGGGAAATGCCAGTCTCTTCAACAGATGGTGCTGGCAAAACTGGACAGCTACATGTAAGAGAATGAAACTGGATCACTGTCCAACCCCACACACAAAAGTAAATTTGAAATGGATCAAAGACCTGAATGTAAGTCATGAAACCATAAAACTCTTAGAAAAAAATATAGGCAAAAATCTCATGGACATAAACATGAGTGACTTCTTCATGAACGTATCTCCCCGGGCAAGGGAAACCAAGGCAAAAATGAACAAATGGGACTATATCAAGCTGAAAAGCTTCTGTTCAGCAAAGGACATCATCAATAGAACAAAAAGGTATCCTACAGTATGGGAGAATATATTCATAAGTGACAGATCCAATAAAGGGTTGACATCCAAAATATATAAAGAGCTGACACACCTCAACAAACAAAAACCAAATAATCCAATTAAAAAATGGGCAGAGGAGTTGAATAGACAGTTCTCTAAAGAAGAATTCCAGATAACCAACAGGCACATGAAAAGATGCTCCACATCACTAATCATCAGAGAAATGCAAATTAAAACACAATGAGATATCACCGCACACCAGTAAGGATCGCCATCATTGAAAACACAAACAACAACAAATGTTGGCGAGGTTGTGGAGAAAGGGGAACCCTCCTACACTGCTGGTGGGAGTGTAAATTAGTTCAACCATTGTGGAAAGTAGTATGGAGGTTCCTCAGAATGCTCAAAATAGAAATACCATTTGACCCAGGAATTCCACTTTTAGGAATTTACCCTAAGAATGCAGCACTCCAGTTTCAAAAATACAGATACACCCCTATGTTTATCGCTGCACTATTTACAATGGCCAAGATACTGAAGCAACCTAAGTGTCTATCAGTAGATGAATGGATAAAGAAGATGTGGTACATATACACAATGGAATATTACTCAGCCATAAGAAAAGAAAAGATCCTACCATTTGCAACAACATGGATGGAGCTAGAGGGTAGTATGCTCAGTGAAATAAGCCAGGCGGAGAAAGACAAATACCAAATGATTTCACTCAAATGTGGAGTGTAAGAACTAAGGAAAACTGAAGGAACAAAACAGCAGCAAAATCACAGAACCCAAGAATGGACTAACAGTTACCAAAGGGAAAGGGACTGGGGAGGATGGGTGTGAAGGGAGGGATAAGGGCAGAGAAAAAGACAGGGGGCATTACGATTAGCATGTATAGTGCGTGGGGGGAACAGGGAGGCCTGTGCTGCACAGAGAAGACAAGTAGTGATTTTACAGCATCTTATTATGCAGATGGACAGTGACTGAGAAGGGGTATGTGTGGGGGACTTGGTGAAGAGGGGAGCCTAGTAAACATAATGTTCTTCATGTAATTGTAGATTAATGATACCAAAAAATAAAATAAAATGAAATAATTAAAAAAATAAAGAGCTCGACTCAGTGTTCTTGGCAGAGGCAGAGATGCTAATTCTCAACGTACCCACAGGGAAAACAAGCCGGGTAATAAACCCTTTTCCCCCAAAGAACGTTTTGCTGTCAATTTCTTTGGTCACATTGAATCCACAGCAAACTTGTCCAGGGATGAAACCCATTGGCAAGACACCTGATCTTAAGAAATCTCTACAGCCTTGTCAAGGTTAAGTCTTCTTCATACAAAGGCACATAGTTTAAATTATTTGCAGAGTTGTGAGTCCAACTAGAGAGCCAGAAACTCCTTACCACACAAAGAAAACAGAGCAGTAAAAAAATTATTCCAGCATTATTACATTACTTTTGGGAAAGCACTCTATAATTCATGGATGAGTCACTGCGGAAATAAAAATGTTAAATAATGGATAGGACTGTAACTGAAAATCTTGAGAGCTAATTACCCTAACTCAAAGTTTCTGCTAACTCCTACAGGAATATTAAGGCTACACTGGCAGCAATTACTTAACCAGATGAAAACTATTACAAACTGTGACCCAGTTTGTAGAAAAACTGTATAGGTTCCATGCTCCTTTCTCTTCTCACAGCAGGTTATAAAGTGCATTTCATACTTCAAAAGTTGTTATATGATATTATCTGCACTTATGAATATCTGCCATGATTCTAATTCAATTAACATTTATTGAACAGCATACTTATTATGTCAGATACTCTTGTCTATAATTTTTATACACATCATCTCCTTTAATGTCATGTAACTGTCACAACAACCATAGAAGCATCTTCTCTACTTAGCAGTTGATAAAACGTAGATGAAGACTCTGCGCTCTTCATATATAAGCACTGGTTTTATGCTGCCTAACTTGGAAAGAACATTAATTAGTCAAGTATTTCTCATTCCCAGAGGCACCTAACCTGGTTATATAAATCGGGCATCACAATCAAGGTGAAGTCTCTTAGAGCTTAGAGAACTCCATTAGGAAAACTGACAAAGACAAAATCAGACAATTTTAGAAATAAGACTCTCTAAAGACCACCTTGACCAACTCTCTGGGTTTTACAGATAAGAATATTGAGTCCAAAAAGATCAAACAATGTGCCCATGGTCATACACCTAGTTATCAAATTGGCACAGCCAGAATCAAATGAAAATTCAAGTCTCTTTTTTTAAAATTCAGTGCCTATCCACTACACCAGCGATTCTCAGGCTCATCATACCCAATGACCCCTCCTCGTTTTGTAACAAATATTTTGTAATGTACCCTTTACTAACCTGAAATAGAATTCAAAGATAACAAGCCCACCCTCACAGTCAAAAACAAAAATTAATGTAATGCTTTATGAAAGAAAATTAAGAGTTTTCTAACAAAATGATATGTATATTGATATGCGTATGTTGTGGCACAACTACACTAAGAAACATGCACTCGCTGACAGAGGCTGCACAGGGGGCTACACTGTCAAACAATGCAATGCTGCTGTTGAAGTAGCTTTCTAAAACACTAAGAACTAGGTAAAGTTCCAAACAAATCAAGATATAATGTTCCGTCAACTTACATAGTAGTCCCACTGCTGGAAAATTCAGTGTACACTAAAGCCATTCAAAAAATGTTTATGTACTTATGTACATTAATGTGGCCTAGGCTAATGTCATTATAAACAGATTTTTCACATACACAGATTTCTGTCAAGACATCTGAAAATTGTATGGAATGAGGGAGAATTTTTCAATAAACAGGGCTATCCTAAGCATTACAGGGTTTCTAGCAACCCTAAGCCCCTACCCTAAATCCAAGAAATGTCTTCTGCATCCAAGTTATTCTAATAGGAAATGTTCCCACAACTTTCCAACAACTGAGAAGCAATATACTACATCTTGAAAATAAGTACCTATTGTGGAAATTAATAAAAGGAAACCTTAGTGACCCAGCATTGGGAGGCCAGCAGGGGAAGCCCTCACACCCACCATTCCTTGTAAATCTCAGACTCCACTGGAAGAGATGGATGCCATACTGTTTTAATTACATTACTCCCCAGTAGGAAGAAGGAAGGTTTACACCTTCTGCCCAGAAACAGCCAAGCCAATGAGAAGCCATGATACTTTGGATCCCCCAGTTGCTCCAATGGATTTTTTGCTTAGAACAGCTGTCCCCTTCTCTATAAAAGAGAGTTAACTGCTCCCTTTTGTTCTCTGGACTTACCTGTGGTTTTGCCATAGCTTGCTTGTCTGGACTGCAAGTCTTTGCTATTCCTGAATAAAACCTGGTTTTGCTGGTAAAATAACTTTAATTTTTAAGGTTAACATTATCATCAGAAATACCAAGAGAAATTCAGGAATTTATCCACTGCTATTTAAGTAATTTCTTTTTAACCTGCTTCATCTCTTGAAAATGCTCTGTACTATATGTAACAAGTTTTCATAGAGGAACAAAAAATATACCTCATGAAATTACAGGAGAGGAAAAACTGGAAACACTTATTGAGGTATGCTTCTCTCCTAAGAATCTGGCACCTCTTCTAAGTTCCTATGTCCATGAAAAAGAGCCACATGGCAAGAATAAGTTAGTAATTATTCAGGTTATCAAATCTATGAAAATTAATCAAAACTAAGAAAATTTTTTGAATATATTCTTCCAATTTCTCAGATTTTAAATATTACATGACAACAGTCTTCACTTAGCTCCCCAAAAAGTTTTTCTTTGAAAATAGAATGAATGCCCTAGGAGGCTTACAATAGAAACACAATGCAACTGTGTAAAAAAAAAGTTTTTTTAATACTATATAAAAAAAAAAATACTTATCTATGATAAGCTAATCAAAGCAGTTTTACTTTCATTTTAGTACCATTATCTCCCACCAACAACAGGAATATCTGACACTGATGTACAAAGAAAAAATTAAATTATATGTAAACACCTGTCCGAAACTCTACTCCAAATAAACTATAACATGCCATTACTTATATCTTTTGACAATGAAAATACCTGAATTATAGACACATTACAACTCTTCCTAGATTTCACAAAATGTGTAAGAAAAGCTCAATATAAAAATGAAGACATGGAAAAATATTTCCTTCAGTTTTGCTTCCAAAATACTGTGAAAATGAAAGACAAATGAGAATCTGTCACAAAAATTTACAGTGCGAAGGAAAATGAAGAGGTTAACTGGACCAAATCCCTGCTTCAGGGGAAAAAAATGTACCGTGTAATAAACAATGACCACCTGTACAATACTTACTGGTTGCTCAACTGTAACTACTAGCTAAGACAATCCACCCAAGAACCCCTCTGAGGACAGAGAAATATATGCAACAAGCAGCAAAGACCACCATTGATCTCTCAACCTTTGAACAAGTTCACCAGAAAAATATAATAATACAAACTGGGTGCTCAATATTTGTTAAATCAACAAATATTAAATATTAAAACTAGCATTTAATAATAGATTAACACATTTATGGCTTGGCAGAAAAAGGGTGGCATCTCTAATCACAATTTGTTTCTGAGAATGCACAACCAAAAAACATTTAACTACAGGTCTCAAATCAGGATTTTTTATTCAATGCCCATGAATAAAATCATTCCAAAACTTTGAAGAAGTCCCTTCTCAGCTTTCTAGAACAAAGAAGATTTCTCCTATTATTTAATACTGTCTGGGCTGATTTTTAGCCAATTTGGTTTTATCCAGTCTTTTCCCATTACTCACTATTACTGAAAAAATAATTTCCTAAACCATGGAAAAGGTGGAAAAGCTTTGTAGGTATAAGATCATAACATTTTATTATAACATTGAACAGATAACAGAGGGACATTAATTAAATAATAATCTTGTCAAGACCCTTAGCAGTAATCTTTTACCAGAGTCAGAAGACCTTTGTGAGGGCCTTCTTGCCTAGGACATTTTACTGCAGTCAGTCAGATGACTCAGGTCTCTTTGCTCAACTAGTATCTTCAAAGCAGCATAAAAAGCTCCTGCTGCTTGGTAACATATGATGAATGTCTCAGTGAGCTCCATTTTAATTTAAAAGACTGAACTGACAACTTATGATTATTCAGACTTGGGTATATGGCTGAATTTTTCTCAAAAAGTAATCAAACTAACCTTCCACTATTAAGGCAATAGCTGACAATGTTTCTTGATAAAGTTTGAACTTTAAAGCAAAAATTAGAACTCAGGAAAATTAGTATCAGCCAGCTAGTGAACCTGACAGCTTACCAATACTTAGAAGACTTTTCTAATGAGCTAGGAAATTATGTTAATGAATGTGGACTTTAAAAATTTGTCTAATGAAATGCGTCACCTCTTGGAAGATCAGTGTAATTCAGTGAATCCGTATTTTCCAAATGCCCAATACACAATGTGATAAATGCAGGAGAATATGTATTATTCATTTACATCCTCTACATGTAAAAGATCTGTTCAAGTGCAAGATAGATCAATGCATTTTAATGTTATAAAGTATGGAAAGTTCACTGATAAAATTTCAGATTCCACATTGCAACTAACTTTAAGAAACTATGACTTGCTGATGAAAATGTTCTAAAACTGGATTATGGTTATAGTTGCATACCACAGTAACTGTTAAAAAAAAATCAGTGACTTGTATACTTAAAATTGATGAATGTGCTTCTCAAAATGATTAACTCCCCAACAGGAACATATCTATTTTACATTTGATTTCATTTTCTCAGGGCATTCCACATAGTGCCTTTAATTAACACATCCATTTCTGTAACACTAAAAAAGATCAAATCTATTTGGAAAATAGTCTAGAGTATCAATTTATCCACAATATTCTGAATAATCATTCATAATTCATCTCTATGTTCAAAGAGAATTACCAAAAAGTTAAATAGTCCAAAACAGATACCAGGTTTTAAGATCAGACTTTAAATGACAGTGAAACAATTAACAACCTCATGATTAAATTCAAATAATAATGGCTTTCAACACATGACAAATCAGGTTACAACCTAAAATTACAAAAATGTTAATTGTCACCAGTGTCCAGTAAGAAGAAATGACAAAACAAAGGTTTAAACAGGGTAAGTTTATCTTTTCGTCTTTTTTCACCTGAAATTCTCTTGACCCCTAAATTTAAAAAAAATTAAAAAATCAGAATCCTGAATAAAATCAGACTCCAAAAAAGAAAAAAAAGCACAAATCAAACTTCAAACTCACTTACCATACTATAATATTAAATAGAATGTACTCTGCTCACACAAAAACCCAATGAAAATGCTTTAAAACAATTATCATTAAGCTTCCAGCTAAACTCAACATACAGAATTATCACAAGGCAATACAATCAAAAAGATGTTAGTATGACAACATCTTGTTAGATGTTGATTAGAATAAAAAACATAAATCATCCAAAACCTTCATTCTGCAATTCAACTGGGTCACAGCTGGACGTTCATTCTTCATCACGAAAACATACACTAAAAGCCTTCCTCATTCGCAATTTAAAGAAGGAAAAAGAAAAACCCTTTCCTGTTAAAGCATATATGGTTTCATCTCTCCAACGACCAGTATTTGAGAGTTGAGTAACAAAAAGAGTATGAGACATAAAAACAGCTGGTATTTATTTTAGAAAGAATCTTCCTAAAAAGAACTCCATAATAATGAACCATATACATTCAGCAATTCTAAACAAATGTGTTTTTACATTTGATATGATTCTAGACCAAGATCTCTGTGGCCCAATCAGATCAAACATTTAGCCTGCATCTAAATCCCCAGTCTCAAATTGAAATGGTTTAATTTGTTTAAATATTTGTAAGTCCTGTTAAACCAATCTTCTTTGAAAATTGGAAAATTTCTGACCTCTGAGGGCTCTGGAGGGTATAATGAATGCAGAGTTTAATGAGGGCCCACTGCTGGCTCACTATAATCTATTAATTAGTATTCTCAGTTCTCTGTATCTCATTGCAGTGTTTCACTTTACTTTAAAATTGCACCCTTCGTTTTTTGGACTGAAGTTATACAATTTTAGGATTGTGTGGTAATTGCAGTGATGCAGGAAGAATACATTTCTTGCCAGCACTGGTGTTGAATTGGGGCAAGGGGCGGAATCTAGATAAGCGCATATGGCTTTTTGGAACCATAGTTGTGTGTACCATTTCCTTTCTACTGGGCTAAAATGCTGAGTCCCCACTACAGAATTTTCAGAGGAGTCAAATATTTTGTCCTTGAATGTAGCCTGATAATTGGAAATGATATTGCCATTGCTTTTTATACACACAGCTTTTAAAGTATAGGCATAATTAGCTGCCTCAATTATTTGAAAATGAAGCATGCAAATAATTGTTTTCCCTCATTTAAAAAAAATGGCCATTTCCCAGTTGCTTGATAATAAAAACTATCTCAGTGATAGGTATATTTTCAGCATCATCAGAAAGATACATTGGAGGCTAGCTAATTCAATGACAAATCCAGTAACCACAATTCAAATTCTATCAAGATTCACTTTAAATTTTATAAATGTTTATACACATTACATTTACATTTATATACACAGAAACTGTCGATCTATTCTTGAAAGGTAGAACCTTTAAAGTGAAGTGTTTTATTCATGTATAATCTTTACACAATACTTACAACAGATAGCTCAGCCACTTTTCAAATGCAAGTAAATTGTGATTTTTATTAACAATATATTTGAACTTGGATAGTATTTATGATGCATTATGATGCTTAACTGTCTTAATACATATGAAGTACCTCATAATCTGAGCACTGACATACCATCAGTATGTACTCCAAATTTATCACTCATTTTTACAAAATTAAAAGTACCTAATTTCCAACCCTAGACATACAGATATTGTTTTTCAGATCCATGCCACACTGACACTTTACCACATGACTAAATAAAACAAATTCTTTCCTCTCTTGATATTTACAATTCAACATTAAACTGTAAGAACTTTCAGAATGTACTATTATTTTATATTTAGGAATGATGAACTTTTGGTGTTATACTTCATTTTTCAACAATTAAAAATTAACTGAAGAAAAGTATTGCCCCATTCTGTCATACATTATCTGAATATTTTATCTTGTGCATAAATGATTCTCAAAATCATCTAGATGGCTTTTTTTAACTAAATATATCTAATATTTTAAACACCCCTTTTCTGTACACACATTCCTTCCACTGAAGGCCACTATCACAGTTAATGATTTTTATGTATAGAAGTCTGTCACAACCTTGAGGTGTAATATGGCATGAAACAGGATGAGAAGCACTGACTGAGCCCATGGGTCCCTTGTTTTTTTCCCTTCTTTCACGACTGAGCTCAAAAGTGGCAACAGAACCATCACAAATTCCCTATGCAGATGAGCAACAGACTAGTTTAAGGAGTAAATGTGCTAAATCCTGAAGATCCCAATATTGGATTATTATCAGAATCACCAGAAAAGCTTGTTTAAAATACAGATTCCTGGACTCCTTCTGCAGAGATATTTACTTAGTATGAAGCAAGGCCTGGGAATACATATTTTAAACAAATACACTTGTTGATACTGAAATACACAGACAGCACTCAGGAACCCTGTCCTTATTTTTAGGATCTAACACTGGGGTCTATTTTAATTATTCTCTTTCTTTATACATTTTTAAAGTCTTGAAGACTCAACGAACTTCCTAAGGCATACTTTTTAAAATATATTTCCTCTTTTTTAAAAAGACTGAGTCTGTAAAAGACTTAAAGACTTAAGTACACTAATAAAACATTCTGATTTTGTGTAATGACAAGCTTAACCATTGGTGAAGAAGGAAAAGCAAAGTAGTTTGAGGTTATGATATATCTGAGAAAGAAAAAAATTATAATAATTTCTAGTTATTTTGAAATCTGATTCAAATAGATTCAAGGTTTAGTTTTTAATTCACAGTGTACTATCAAATAAACTGAAGATTTTTAACTGTGATATAAGTTAAATTTAACTAATATATAGACATTAGTTTACAGACATTAAATATAATGATTCATGTATATATCATAAGGCTTTAACATACAGTAAAAATGTTAGTTTAAAAAGGTCACAATGTAACACCTATAACATTCCATTCATGCAAAATTTGTATGTGTGTATGCACAGAGATAGTTCATTAGGGAAAAACATAAAAATGTTAACAGTGGAATATCAAAGTTATAGAAGGGAGGATTTGGGGTAAATTTTACTTTATCTATGTTTTTCTGTATTATTTTTATGATGGGAAAAGAAGAAGCTACTTTTATTGGTGCAAAATTAAGTCTGGGGCTTTAGCACACAGGACAATAATACAACTAGAGATCTTCAGGTAACCAAAACAGTAGATCTGATGCCTGAACTGAACATTAGTAATAGAATGGTAAAACAATCAACAGAAAACTTAGATTTACTTCATCAGAGACAGCGATCATTTCTAATTCCTTCTTTACATCTTGGTATCATTTAAGATTGCTAAAATTCAGTAAGTTTATTACTTTCTTCGTAATTTTTATGAAATTAAATAACCCAAAATATAACCCAAATATACAGCATAATACCAACAATGAGGTAGCTACTTTAAAATTCTAAGAATACAGGAGAATTTTTTTAAGGAGACAAATAATTCACTCACAAGTTTAAGAAATTTCTGAAGGTCTTTTAAAAGACAAGGATAATTAAGATTTTACTTGTTGAAGCTTCAATATGATTTGTTCACACCTTTGGAGTCATATGAATATAACATGACTATGGCCAAAACACCAACTATAAACTGGAAGAGTACCAAAAACTAATAAATGAAATTTTCATAAATCTAGTAAGATAGTGCTTAGCTCTTGAAATGCAAAGCCAATAATTATACTGCCTAGTTATCTCTTTTTTTCTAGAAGCAACCAATCACACCAAGTGGCCTTTCTTCTACTTCAAATTTGAAGAATAAAATACCTAAGAAAAAAAAAAAAAGAAACGAAAGCAAGCCTCCAAAGTTCAATATTCATGAATGTCAAGGGTAAGAGCTGCCATTCACTGCTGGTACTTAATAATATTTACATCATAACAAATTTCCATTCTGTGCAGAAACCATACTGATTTGCTTGTGATTATTTTCTTTCTTTCGTCTTTTTGATTGACTTTTTAAAGATTTCTTATGGTAAATCTTATGCTCCATATAACACACAGTCCAAATAATTTTGACAACAGATCTCAGAGTGTGTTGCAAAATTATATTCTCACAAGAATTGAAAAAGGATAATATATGATGAAAGACAAGAAGAGAAAGAGAAGACAGGTAAATAAGCCAAGAATGGTGAGCAAGCAGACATGGCAATTAGAAAAAAATTAAGGCACAGGACCAAATCTGGAAAAGGCTGAGAAATGGAACACAAAAATATTAAAATAAGTAGGAAGAGAAATAAACCAAGAACAGAAAAAAACCTAAGGAAGAAAATGAAAAGAATGTCTCATTTCACGTATATCTATGAATTCAGTCAACAAAAGTAAATATACAGATAAAACTAACCTGGTTTTCCTCCTGCACAACTCTATACTGTTCCTTCCAAATAGTGATTTTGGAAGCTTCATCTTTCCGCAAGGCTCGTTCTTTCTTCAGCTCTGGGCTCCAGAAGGTCTTGATGCTATTCATAGAGGAACTTAACTTGCTCTCCTTTACTTCCACATCCTTCCGCAAGAGGTCATTTTCCCTCAATACCTCCTTCAGCTGCGTCTGCAGGTCCATAATTGTGTTATCTCTTGCCTGGCGAAGAGAGTGAGGGACAGTGGATGCCATACTCACAGGAGGGAGGTGATGCTCTCCAAATGCTATGGTGTCACTAGCAACCCCACTGCTCGCTATATTGGGGCTACTGCCCATAGCAGTCATCCTAACACCATAAGGCAGACGTCCCCCAGAACGGCCAAGTGTCATGGTGCTTTTAGGTGTTTCTGAACCCACATTTTCATGGTCGCTTAGGTACATAGGGCCAGATGTGGCATAGGCAGCATTTAAGGATTGGATATTCTCCATTGAAAGGGTCTTCCCACTGCCACCTCCAACACTGCTTCCAGAACTCCCTCCTGTGCTATTGGTTCGACGATGACCCAAGCGAGGGGAACGTGGAAGCCTAGGTGAACGCCCAGGGCTCTGGCTGCTCGGTTCCACCTTCCCAACTGAACGAGCACTTCCATACATGGCTGTAAGGTGAATTCAGGTGCCAGGAAAGGTGTTAAGAGAAAGTACAGTATGCAACTCTGTGAGGTTTCTCTATGGCTATAAGTCGGCTTAACACTAAGCAAAAAGAGCAGGTCCTCAGCTGCCCAGTCTTGAAGAAGTATCTTAGACCATTATCTGTAATGAAAAGATCACATGTTATATCCCCCAGCAGTAAACATTTGCTTTCTCAGATATTTTTCATTAAGCCAACTTACAATCTGTCATCAATTTATTCATGCATTAAAAATTTGTTTATAGCACAATCTATTTCATAGTAAACATCATTTAAAAAATATTTCACATCTCAAAATGGATACTGCAAACACTCAAAACATAACATGCAAATGGAGTAGAAAAAGAAACAAGAGGTATAAAGACTGGCAAGAAAAAGATAAAACTCATTTGAATATATGATTTTGAAACTGGAAAACCCAAGATGATCAGCTGACAAGTTAGCAGAACTAATAATAGAACCAACAAATTGGTCAGACATAAGATCAATATATAAATATCAGTTCTTTGTTATATATCAGTAATAACAGTGAGAAAATGAAATGTTAAAAATTCCATTCCAATAGCAACAAAATCATAAAAACACTGATATTAATCTAATAAAAATGTCCAAGCATTTTTGAAAAAAACTCGTAAGACTTTATTGAAAGAACACCTGAACAAAAGTAAAGTTATCCATGTTCATGGATGATAAGAACAATATAAAGGTGTCTGTTCCTCCCTAACTACTTCAAATTCCAATGAAAACACCTACAGGATTCTTCACATAACCCAACAAGCCAACTATAAAATTCAAATACAAGAGTAAAAGTACAAGAATAACAAAACAACTAAAAACAGAAGAAGAAAGATGTCCTTAAATAGCAAGATAAATTACAGGTCTATGATCTTTATTTGCAATGCAAAAATCCAAAATTCTGAAAGTAAGGCATTTTTTTTCATTTTAACCCATTTAGCAGCAAAACCTACTTGATCTGAAGTCACTTACTGTTTATATGTGTCCCATTTAGAGTGATTATTTATACACTCCACTGAGAAAACAATGTGTATGATTACAGGATACTGCCTAATGCCCTCAAGAGTATTATAGGGGGGAAAAAAGGCTGGACTCCAAAACCACATCTGACCCCCAGGATTTCTCATAAGGACTCACACAGCCTTTTAAAGCTATAGTAATTAAAACTGTACAGTACTGGCCCAGGAATAGAGTCTAAATTATATATGAGTTAATATATCCTAAAAGTAACAATTTGAAACAGCAAGAAAAAAAAATCATTGAATAAACAAGGTTTCAACTGATGCTCTTGGGAAAAAATTACATTATGAACTTCACATACTACACAGAAATAAAGTCTATGTACATTAAAGACGTAACTAGTAAAACTACGAGAAGAAAACAAGAGAATTTATTTGTGAGCCTGACTTAAGGTAGGGCTTCTTTAACAAAAAGCAAAAACCATAGAGAGAAAAAAAAAACAATTATGTCAAAATGACAAAATATTATATCAAAAAATACTATATGCAAAGATAAAGAAAAACCAAAAACTAGATAAAACTATATCTGACATCCAACCTAAGTTGGATCCATCATCAGTAGATGAATGGATAAAGATGTGGTACATATACACAATGGAATATTATTCAGCCATAGGAAGAAAACAAATCCTCCCATTTGCAACAACATGGATGGAGCTAGAGGGCATTATGCTCAGTGAAATAAGCCAGGCGGAGAAAGACAAGTACCAAATGATTTCACTCATATGCGGAGTATAAGAACAAAGGAAAACTGAAGGAATAAAACAGCAGCAGAATCACAGAACCCAAGAACGGACTAACAGTTACCAAAGGGAAAGGGACTGGGGAGGATGGGTGGGAAGGGAGGGATAAGGGTGGGGAAAAAGAAAGGGGGCATTACGATTAGCATGTATAATGTGAGGGAGGGCATGGGGAGGGCTGTGCAACACAGAGAAGACAAGTAGTGATTCTACAGCATCTTACTACACTGATGGACAGTGACTGTAATGGGGTTGGTGGGGGGGACTTGGTGAAGGCAGGAGCCTAGTAAACATAATGTTCATCATGTGATTGTAGATTAATGACACCAAAATTTTAAAAAAAACTATATCTGACATATGTATGAAGATCTGTATAGAAAAAAATATAAAGAATTCCTACATGGAAAATGCCAATTTGGAAAGAGCAATGGTCAGAGGGGAAGGGAACTTGTGTTGGAAGAGGAGGCTGGGAGGGAAATGTTTATGGAGGCTTAAGCTTCACTTACAAAGCTTTGAATTGTTTAAAAGGAAAATATGTTCATATTCTACAAGTACAATAAAAAAAATTTTTTAAATACACTATCACAGCTATCTACTTTCCACACTTCTCTCAAGGATAAATACAGAACTAAATAAACTACATCTCTGTCATTTCCCAGTGTTCTACCCAAGAACTGGCTTCGATCAAGTAACAAGTTTCAGCATACTAAATAATACTTTCAAAAATTCACCGTTACGTAGAATTGACTCATAAAAGTGTTTCTTCATTGAAAATGCTATCCAAATAAATCAAATGGTCAAAAATAAGATTTTAAAGGGGCTATATAATCCAGTCAAACTCAAACAGGTTAAAGCTCTTCAGAAATATGAATAACTGGCAGCCTCATCTCTGTATTAATGATTCAGTAAAGACTGTATGGGTAACAACAACAAGGACAAGAACTAGAGCCCAAACCTTCAAGGTTCCATCTCAGAAACAGCAATAGTATATATACCAAGTTGAGAAACTACAATATTGTTAGTCATATTAGGAAATTCCTTCCGAAGAGTAACCTAGCTCATGAAGTAAAAATTTCTTTTCATGATTAATCTGGACTGTAAATCAGCTGACAAGAAATAATCTGCATATTACTATTTGAGTGAATTCTATGTCAAGATCAAAGAGAAATGCAAAGGTTTTTTTAAGCAATCTGAATATTGCTTAAAATAAGTCATTCATTATCCAGAATCCCTGAATGATTAAAAGCAACATTTAGTGTTTACCATTGTGCAAAGAACTTTATTATAAGATTTAATATTTATAAGCCCCCTATAACACAGGTCCTTGTCCATCTCCATTTTACGAAAGAAAGTGAGACATATATGTATTAAGTGACTAATCTGAAGTCACACAGCTATTAAGTGGTAGGGTCAATATTTGAATTAAGGCACCTATTTCTGAAGCCCTGGAGGCTCTCATCAATTCATCAATACCTATCACCATCATCTGCTGATGTTATTATTTCAGCTGTCCATGTGATATTAAAGGCTTCCATGTTCTCAGGCAAGTGCATCCTACTAACCTAGCACTGCAAACCTAAACTTCAGGGCACATCTTAGGTTTTCCCAGGTATAAAGCTTAAATAGTCACACTTATCTTCCTACTAAGGAGAAAGTCTTTTTTAAAAGATGGTGGGCAAAAGAACAAGAAAAACTAACAAAATAAGGAATAATAATTTAGTGTCCAGAATCATGCCATCAGAACTTTAAACTGCCACATTTAAGAAAAAAATACTTTTGTGCAGAACTCTATTTTCATGTAGTCAAGTAACTAAACTATGCTGAATAGGATAAGATGTAATAACAAAAATGCACACCAAGTTTTCAGCATTAGCAGGTGCACTCTAGTGTTCAATCCCTTTCAAATCCAAAATGACATCTGCATGTGGAGTCTGTTATTATCAGAATTACATTCATTTATATGGCAAAAGAAGGAAACTCACTGGCTCTGTCTGAACCTCTCATACTGGCTTTTTAATCTCATGAGCTTTAGGAAAGAGAATGTCTTAAAAAATTAGTTTATTTTAAAAATATGCTAGACACACAATTACAAAATACTAATTCTTGGACTCTAAGTGGCTGACAAAAAGGAATTCTGAGCAAAAAAAGTTACACAGTATGATCTTATTTTTAAAAAATTCTACAACTAATCCATTATGACAGAAAGAAAATCAGTGCGTGCCTGAGGATGGGACTGAGGTAGGCATGGATCATAAGGGGGTAGGAGGAAACTTTTAGTGTGATGAAAATGTTCATTATCTTGAATGGGATGATGGTTTCACAGGTGTATACATATCAAAGTTTATCAAACTATATATGTTTAACATGTTCAGTTTATTGTACATGTGTATATACTATAATAAACTATGCCACAGAAGTTTGAGAACATCATTTCCCTTTCCAAACTCCCTTGCCCTTGACTGATCCGAAAGATACACCTTCACTGATTATATATCTGGAATCCTGATTGCTACTGGAGAAAATCATGCAGCTCTTCATTCTGAGTCCAAAATGTTGCCCCAGAGCCATACAAGTACCTTAACTTCCTATCCAATATTCTGTTAGCTCCCTATGTAGTATCTGCCTGTCAGACAGAACGCAAGTCTTCTGGGTCAGAGACAAGAGAACTTTATGCCTCACAGCACAGCAAGCACTATAAGCATCATACTGCACTGGCTCCCAAACTGTGGATTTTATCCCTAAGCCCCTGAAGGTGACTGAGAGGGGCCCAGACAGATGCTACACAGGCAGTGGGTTTGCATCACACCTGATGAACATTGCATCTTAAGAATTCACCACTTTTACAGTAAGCAGTAATCCTGCTGTCCCAAGAGGGCACATTACTTTATCCCTACAGGAGGGTTGCAACAAACACACCCTGAGAAATGGCCCAGGTTAAGAGCACTCGGCCTTGCATTCTTAGCATACCCAGAAAGGTGTGCAGGAAAGAAGAGACCAGGACTCACACTCCTGACAAGTATTTGAGGTAATTTTAAGGTACGTCCATAAATTCTTTGACACTCCTCCTTCAAGAGGGGAAGCAAATTACTCTCTCAATGTGGACTAGACTTACTAATTTGCTTCTGATGATGTATCACTTTCAAGACAAACTCATGAAAGACACTGGGACTTCTGTCTTGGTCATTCTCTTGGATCCTACACTCTGGAGGGAGCTAGCTACCATGTTGTAAGACTATTCAAGCTTCCTTACAGAGAAGAGCCACACAGTGAGGAATGGAGGCCTCCTGAGAACAACTATGTGAGAAAGCTTGGAAAAGGATCCTCCAGCTCCAGTCAGTCCTTCAGATTACCACAGACTCAGCTGACATCTTGACTGCAACCTCATGAAATACTTGAGCCAGAACCACCCAGCTACATTTTTCAATAACAACTGTGAAATGTTTGAGTTAATTTTAATCCAGAAAGTTCTGAAGTAACTTTTTATACAAGAGATAATAAAGTACTGTTTCCTGAAACTTTTGTTTCAGGTGTACATATGCATATACTGTGCATACTGGATCACAATTAAAATGTTTCTTTCTACAGGTTCTCAACAATTCTCAACACCACTGCCAGAATGATCTTCTAATACAACAATTTTCCAAGTGGGTCAGGAACCCCCGGGGGTCCCTAAGACCCTTTCAGGAGGCCCATGAGAGCAAAACTGTCCCCATAATACTACATTATTTGCCTCTTTTACTGTACATTCTCACAAATGTGTACATGTTTCCCAGAGGTTACCTGACAAATGGTATTATTCCACTGACTGTTAATGGAATGTGTGCCTATGTACTCATATACCCTAAAAATTTCTGTGTTACTTTCTAGTAAATTAATAGTAACAGATACAACCTATATAAACAAAGCTATTAATTTAGGGTCCTCATTAATTTTTAAAGCATAAAGGTATGCTGGAACAAAACAGTTTAAGAACCACTGCTCTAAAATTTAAATATGACATAATTGCTCAATCATACACCTACATACTTCCTTTGGTGGCCCCCCAAAATAAGAATCCCAATTCCTTGGCAGTGCATATAAGATCTGTCATGATTTGGGCCCTGCCTACCTCTCTAAAGGCAGGTTACTCCTTAACCACTCTCTTTTTCCACATGATAGCCATCATAAAGTACCTGTAATTTCCTGATATACCATGCTGCTCCCTTGCTTCTATGACCTTCCTCTTCCTCATCAATTGGGTAACTACTTACTAGTCATTCTTCCAAATTAAGTTTAGTAGTCTTAATCCCACACAAACCCATAAATCTCAGTCTAATTTAGATGCCCCACTTATGGAACCAGGGTTTTTTTAAATAATGTACTTACTATGTTTTAGTTAATTACCTCCTTGAGGCAAAGGAATGTCTTATCTCCAAAACCTAGCACAGTGCCTAACACAAAGTATGCAGTAAATGTCTGCTGAATCTACAAGCTAACCAAGCCCAAGTAAGATTAAGATAGTTCTTATACATTCAGAGGTGGTAGTAATCTTAAAATTAGTTTATGGAAATTGCAACTAAATGTAATGAATGGCAAATATAATGAAAACCTTTTTATCATTTCCTGCATGCTAATATACTTTTTTCAAAACCTATAACGCAATTCCATAAAATTGACAGGCCTTCTCTGTATGTACTGTTAATGTATTTTTATCCTCTAACATTATGCCCTAAAAATCACGAAGAAACTTACTGAATGGCCAAGATTTCAATGAAAAAAAAACTGTTTTTGCATGAGAACAGGAAATTCTCTAGTTAAACCTTAATTCCAAGACAACATAAGCTCAGTAAGAACAGACTAATGCCTCTCATTTTCTAAGAAAAAAGATAAATAAAAATTCACACACACATGGCAATCACATGCAGAAAATATCATGCCTATGGATACAAATGTGCTCTCAATACTGAAAAATCTCTATTATCCATCAAGTTAATATTATGGCCAGAGACCTATCAAGTACTTAAAATGAGTTTTCTCATACTCTATTATTCTGAGTTTTTAAAAACACTAACAAAGATCAGCACAGCATTTAAATCTTTGCAAGTCTGCCCAGATTTATGTTTTTAAAAATTTCCTAAAATCTAACAAGAACATTACCAGAAATTTGGTTTACCTTAAACATGGTGTTTATTAGCAACATAGTTCTACCATCAATTCATATTTCCAAACTACCATAAAAAATTACAATTTTTAGAGCTTTTCTATTTTCACCAAAGCATATGCTTAAATTAGAAACAGAACAGCCTGAAAGCCTCAAAATACTTGGTTTCCCTATCAAGAGAAGGTACAACTGCTTCTCAAAAAACAAGGTCAAGAAAACTAAAATTCAGTTTTGGTGACATATATTTATAACAAATATTTTTTTAAATATATATAAGATAAATCAACATTTAAAATGATTAGGTTTATTTTTAAAACAAGTCTTTTTTTTTAAACTTCACCAAATGAAGGTGAATGTCAGAAGTTAAAAATACAATTCCAAATTATGAAACATGAGTACTCAGAATACATGGACATAGTTTTTATAATACCCTCTTCAACAGTATTGCCCTTTGTACTAAACATATTAGTAACAATACACTCAAGTATTAAACCAGAGCAAGTGTATAAAGGTACAGTGCACAAAAGTACAATCCAGAGACCTTAAATACATTTCATCTTAACAAGCACCATCTGAAATAATTCTTATTGTGCTCCTGAGGCTTAGTCATGTAGTGACAAGCAGGAAAGGTTGGGGCTGGTTCATTTCCACTATTTAACTATATAGCTTTCAACAAATGTATGAATCTCTTAGAGGCTCAATATACTCATGTATGAAATGGACAGAGTATCCTCTTCAAAGGATGGCTAAAAAGATCAAATAAGGAAGAAATTTTAAAATATCTGGTTCTTGGTAGGTTTCAATAAATGTTAGTCATTACATTTCCAGAAATTTATCTTACACATTTTCACACAAGTGGGAAAACTGAGTAAGAATAAACTTCAGAATTCTCTGAAATAACAAGTCATAAATTATATAGCCTATATAACTATGGAATACTGTGTAGCTATTAAAAATAGTAAGATAAGTCTGTATTACCAGTAAGATAAGTCTGTAAGAAAAGAGATACAAGATATACGAGTTACATTTTAAAATTTATTAAAAAAGAGGAAGACAAGAACTCCTGGGAAAGGCGGGTTTTTACATTTTTTTCTGCACTGAGGTTTTAACATGAGTAAGAACTATTTTATAATGTAAAAGGTAACTTTAGGACCAAACATATATATATACATTTCATTTTTGACAAAAGTGCAAAGGCAATGCAGTGGAGAAAGTGAGGCAATTAATCCCCACCACAACAGGAATCTGAACAGTACATTTTCATGACCACCACAGTCCACCCCTTGCATTGCATAATTACTTCCCCACACAGGGACATGAAGCAGCTTCTCCATGATTCTCACAGGCCTCTGTTCATGAGAGGAATCATAAACGAGGAAGATTACTGGAACAAACTACAGCTGCGCTTAATCTCAACACAAATGGTACTCATTTTCTCTGTCCTCTACCATTCTGAACGGCACTCATCCTGTTTCCACCTCAGCAGGTCTTGTGGCTTATCTGATGACAACCCAAACTATCTTTCCTGAGGGGCCTACACTCTACAATCATATTCATCTCAGGCAAGGGCTGCTGCACATGTCTATTCAGTTAATATGGGGCAAGGGAGTAACAGAAAGTGCCCAGCTGATCACCTAGGTTCTATTACATGTATTATTCCCTGTCCCTATAATGCTCACAATAGTGGAAAATTATAATCTAAATGTCCAACAATGGGTACTGCCTACGTATGTTCAAGCACAACTATAAAACAGGTTACTATTTGCAACTGTTTGAATAATGTCCCCCAAAAATTCATGTCCACTAGGAGCCTCAGAATGTGACCTCATTTGGTAAATAGGGTCTTTGCAGATGTAACCAAGACGAGTTCATACTGGATTATGGTAGACCCTAAATCCAATGACTGGTGTCTTCCTATGAGAACAGAGACTCACATAAGACAGACCACATAAAGATGGAGGGAAAGATGGGGGTGATGCAGCTGTAAACCAAGGACTGCCAGGAGCCACCAGAAATCAGGAAGAGGCACTGAGGGATTCTCTCTAGAGCCTTTAGAGGAAGCAAGACCTAGCCTGCACTAATTTTGGACTGCAAGCCTCCAGAACTGTGACAGAAAAAATTTACACTGTTCATTGTCTCCAAGTTTGTGGTGATTCATTACCACAGATCTAGAACACTAATGTATCATCTCATTATAAGTGATGATGTGGCTCTATACTTAATTTAAGAAAAAAATGTTTGTGACCTATTGTCAAATCAAAGAGAAAAAAGAAAAAATTATGAACAGATTCCACCTGAGATTTTCTTTTTAAGTTACAACTCTGGGTAGTAAGATTATCTGCTGGTGATCTCACTTTCTTTCTAAGCCATAATTTTTGATGTGTGAGCACATACTATTTTTGTAATCAGATCAAAAGAGTAAAACTATTCTGGGGATGGGTGGTATAAAGACATCTAAAAGAAGTAGTACTTGCCTACACAGCCTTGCCTCTTTCCAATCTACCGATGATTCTTAATTCTACCTATCAACCCATCATATATAAGGGATATGACACATAATGGCAGTTCATTTTGCTAGATATTCTCAAATAAAGGGTGGGGGACATATTAGACTTCAGAGGCCAGAGGATCATTTTTGATAAAAGCCCCATATTCTAATGCCCTCTTTCTCCCTCCACGGCGCACTGAGAATCAATATACATTGTATGCATTTTCATTTTGTTTCAGCTTTTTTGAGACATAATTCATATACCATAAAATTCACCATTTTAACACGCACAATTCAGTTATTTTTAGTACATTCACATTGTACAACAATTCCACTATACAACTGTACAGTATTTTCATCACTTCCTCTTTCCTGTTTGCCAGACCCTGGTAAACAATACACTTTCTGTCTCCATACATTTGCCTACTCTGGACATTTCATATAAATGGAACCAGACAATATGAGACCTTTGTGTCTGGTTTCCTTCATTTAGCATTCTGTTTTCCAGGTTCATTCATGTTGTAGCATGTATCAGTACCTCATTCCATTTTATGGCTGAATAATATTTTGTTATATAGATACTCTACATTTTCCTCAACCATTCATCAGTTGATGGACATTTGGGTTGTTTATATTATAAATAATCCTACTATGAACATTCATGTATAAATTTTTGTGGACATTTGTTTGCAAGTCTCCTGGGTATATACCTAAGAGTGAAATTACTTGGGCAACATAAAAACTCAATTTTAGCTTTTTAAGGAAATGCCAACTGTTTTCTAAAGCATCTGCAACATTTTACATTCTCAGTGGCAGTGTATGAGGGTTCCAATTTCACCATGTCCTCAAACTTTTACTGTCCATCTTTTTTATTACAGACACCCTAGTGGGTATGAAGTGTTAACTTATTGTGGTCTTGATGTAATCACTTTTAATTTGAATGATAATCTTTAAAACATTATAAGCCTATTTGGAGCCAAATATATTTGGTATCCATTTTTCTATTATGTGTTTTTAATATATTTAGTCTATGACACTAAATATTACTAACAAATGAGTAATACTTGCATGTAGTAATAAGAATCCAAACAATAAAAAGTAGAAAGCTGCCAATATCTAAAACACAAGCAACAATAAAAGCTGACAAGGATGCAGAGAAAGGGGAACCCTCCCACACTGTTGGTGGGAAGGTAAGCTAGTTCAACCATTGTGGAAAGCAATATGGAGGTTCCTCAAAAACCTAAAAATAGATATGCCAACTGACCCAGGAATTCCACTTCTAGGAATATACCAAAGAAAACGAATCCCAGAATGAAAAAGACCTTATGTACCCCTATGTTTATCACAGCACTATTTACAGTAGCCAAGATATGGAAGCAACCTAAGTATGCATCAGTAGATGAATGTAGGATAAAGGAGATGTGGTACATATACACAATGGAATATTATTCAGCCATAAGAAGAAAACAAATCCTACCATTTGCAACACCATGGATGGGACTAGAGGGTATTATGCTCAGTGAAATAAGCGAGGCGGAGAAAGACAAGTACCAAATGATTTCACTCTTTGTGGAGTGTAACAACAAAGTAAAACTGAAAGAACAAAACAGCAGCAGACTCACAGACTCCAAGGGACCAGTGGTTACCAAAAGGAAAAGGATAGGGAGGGTAGGTGGGGAGGGAGGGAGAAGGGGATAAAAGAGCATTATGATTAGCGCATATAACATAGGCGGGGGGCATGGGGAAGGCAGTATGGCACAGAGAAGACAAGTAGTGACTCTACAGTATCTTACTATACTGATGGACAGTGACTGCAACGGGGTGTGTGTGGGAGGACTTGATAATATGGGTGAATGTAGAAACCACTATGATGATCATGTGAAACCTTCATAAGATTGTATATCAATGATACCTTAATTTAAAAAAAGTAGAAAGTTTTCCCCTTCAGCCCTCTTCATTAGGATAACCACTTTTGACCATTCTCCTTTTAATTCTACTGACTGCCTCTATACCTTTAAATTATTTAATTTTTTCTTCATAGCATTTATTACTACATAATATGCAATTTGTTTTGTTTAATGTCAGTCTCCTTCACTGGAACGAAAGCTCCATGAGAACAGTAAATTCTCCCTGCAGGTAGTCAATAAACATACATTAAATGAATGAGTATCTATTTCTTGATTCATCTAAATTTTTAAATACATTTTGAGTCTCTCCCCATAAAAGATGAGAAATTTTGTTCATAACCCCCAATTTTTGTGGGGTTACCATTTAGTTTTTCTAATGGCTGCTTTTATAATTTTAACTAATAGACCTTTCTTATTTCTTCTTTTTTCACCACCAAATTAAGCTCTTAATCTCCTACCACCCATCTCAAAGATGAATCTAGAGTTCCAATATACCCAACTACCTCATATTAATCACCTAAAACTATTACTTCTACATTGTATAGATGACATTTATTTTCTGACCTATAATTGTCTTCTTTTGCCCACAAATCAATTCTAAAAACAGAAAGCTATTAAGTAGTTCACAATATGATAATGTAAATATTACACATTGCAGAACCAGGTAGTAATTGGACTATGCATAATTCTGTTTGTTCCCTTCCTAGGATTTACTACAATTTATAATTATCTTCTTAATGTGTTTTGTCTATATTTCTTACCACACCATAAGCACTATGAAAACAGGATGTTTATACACACACACACACACACACACACACACACCCTTGTTCATAAGTGTATCATCCAGAGCCTTACTACGATACCTAGTATATAGTATGCATTAAATAATTCAATGTTTATAGACAAATGGATAAATCTGTAGAAGGAAGAAAATGGGAGAAAAGAAAGTCAGGCCACCAAGGATGTCAAAGCTAATCTATTTTAGACATTAAGTATCTTTATGTAACATCCATTCACCATCACCCACCTGAAGATAGAATTAAGGTGAAGTAAATGAATCCACAAATTGTAGCAGTTCTACCATAAGGAAAATGTCAACCAGAGTTAAAGAATAAGAAAACGGTATCATGCTTCCGTAATTTTATAATTTATACAATAAACATATTTTTACTAACCTATTTGTCTCTTTTTTTATTAAGGTATTGTTGATATACACTCTTATGAAGGTTTCACATGAAAACACAATGTGGTTATTACATTCACCCATATTATCATGTCCCCCCCAATCCCCATTGCAGTCACTGCCCATCAGTGTAGCAAGATGCTATAGAGTCACTATTTGCCTTCTCTGTGCTACACTGTCTTCCCCATAATACCCCTCAATCCCCTTCTCTCTCCCTACCCACCCGCACACCCCAACTCTTCCCCTTTGGTAACCGCTAGTCCCTTCCTGGAGCATAGGAGTCTGTTGCTGTTTTGTTCCTTCAGTTTCGCTTCACTGTTATACTCCACAGATGAGGGAAATAATTTTGTACTTGTCTTTCTCCACCTGGCTTATTTCACTGAGCATAATACCCTCCAGCTCCAACCATGTTCTTGCAAATGGTAGGATTTGTTTCTTTCTTACAGCTGAATAGTATTCTATTGTGTATATGTGCCACATCTTTATCCATTCATCTACCCATTTGTTTTATTTTTAAAACCCTTCTATATACATGGGAGGCAAGTAGGATTAAGTTTTTCTCCCTTAATTCTTTAGAGAAGTTTCCTCTGAAAAACTTCAACTTTAACTCCTAACAGTGGAAGCGCTTTTTCTGTCCCTTAAATACAATATATAGACGGTCATAAAGAGGTAGTAACAGTGACAATAAGCTACTTCAAAGCCTCCAAAAGGAGCCAGGGTAATGCTGTTGAGGCAAAAACAGGAAAACATGGAAGGTGGAAGAGACATAGCTGTGAATGTCAATTTTTTGTGATCTAGGGTTTTTCTTAACCCTAAATTATACTCCCATATTTTCCCACATCTCCATGAGGTCTTGACACAAAAAAAGAACAAAACTGAGCTCAGACCTAGCCACTACTACATAGTCACATGGCAAAGTTTGTCAGCTAGGTCAGGAAAACCCTAAAGAGAATACCAGAGGGATTAAAGATGGTGGCATGAGAGGTGAGACAGAGACCTCCTCCTAAAACCACATAAAATATAATTTAATACAACGAATCCTGAAAGGGCAACAGGAAAGAAGGCTGCACCAGACTGCATTCACCTGGAGAAAAGAGCAGACCTCACGGAACAGGGTAATGTACCAAAGTTGTGACCTGGCAGGACCCAAGCCCTTCCTCCACCCCAGCTCACCAGCAGGAGTAAGAGAATCAGAGCGGGGAGGGAGTGGAGTCCTGGGACTGCTGAACACCTAGCCCTGGAGATCTGCTCTGGAAGCATAAACCTACATTGCATGGTGCTCTGGTAATTTAGTGTGGTTGGAAAGCTAAGACAGGCGGAATACCTGGAGAGACAGAGATTCCAGCTGCTTGTGGAAAACAGGGATTCATATCCGGCTGATCTGGGTGCGCAGTCTGAGAGACTTCCTAAAAGCAAGAGGGCTGCTAAAGGCGCAAGGACTACACAGAGCTCACTGCTCAGGAGAAAGGACAGAGAGACAAAATTGTCTCAGTGCACTCTGTCCAGCAGGTTGGGAGCTTAAATGATCTTCAGGTGCTCCATCCCCCTGGCTAGCTATGCAGCTCCATCCCAGCTAAACTACACCTGGCTCAGGCTAGCAATCCCCCAACACCTGCCCTGGCATCAGGCCATCCAGAGGGAAGCCCTGCCTAAAGCAGCTACAAACACAAAGAATAGAGGCTTACACCTGTGTATTCACCCACTGGTTCTGCACTGGACACAGCATAGCAGCTGGAAAGCAGAAAACAGCTCTTTCCTCCCACCAAGCCCCAAAAGGGCCACCCTGCAACCCCTGACATTGCTCCAGGAGCTGAGCAGCACCAGAGAGGAGAGCTTCTGGACACTAGAGGGCACCACAGACAAATTATGAAACGTCAAAGGAACCTGGTTCAAAGTAAAATTATTAATACAACTCCTGAGAAAGATTTAAATGACATCGACCTCATGAATCTTCCTGAAAGAGAGTTCAAAGTAAAAATCATTAACATGCTCATGGAGGTACAGAAAAATAGTCAAGAACTCAGGAATGAATTCTGGTTGGAGACCCAATCGTTGAAGACCACAATAGAGGGTATTAAAAGCAGATTACGTACAGTGGAGGAGACAATAAATGAAACATACACTAGAGAAGAGGAATACAAAGAGATAGGCACAGAGAGAAAAAAAGATCCCTAAGAATGAAAGAATACTGGGAGAACTGTATGACCAATCCAAACAGAATAATATTCGTATTACAGGGGTAACAGGAGAAGAAGAGAGAGAAAAAGAGAAAGTGCCCTTGAGGAAGTAATTGCTGAAGACTTCCCCAATTTGGGGAAGGAGACAGTCTCTCAGACCATGGAGGTACACAGATCTCCCATCACAAGGGACCCAAGGAGGACAAGACATATAATAATTAAAATAGCAAAGATCAAGGATAAGGACAGACTGTTAAAAGCAGTCAGAGAGAAAAATAAGATCACATACAAAGGAAAGCCCATCAGGATATCATCAGACTTCTCAGCAGAAATCTTACAGGCCAGAAGGGAATGGTATGATATGGCAAGATTACGATTTAAATTTGAAGAAGGGATTAAAGAATTTCCAGATAAGAAAAAGCTAAGAGAATTTAGTTCCCACAAACCAGCTCTACAGTGTATTTTGGAGGGACTTCTATAGACAGAAGTGTTCCTAAGGTTAAATAGCTGTCACCAGAGGTAACATAAAGGGATAGACAAAGAGTACAGAATATGATGCCTAATATATAAACAATGGAGGAGGAGAAAAAGGAGGGAAAAAACAAAACCTTTAGATTGTGTTTGTAATAGCATACTAAGTGAGTTATGTTAGACTCTTAGTAAAGAAGTTACCCCTGAACCTTTGATAACAACGAATCTAAAGCCTGCAATGGAAGTAAGTACATACCGATTGATAATCACCCTAAATGTAAATGGTATAAATGCACCAATCAAAAAACATAGAGTCACTGAATGGATAAAAATACAAGACCCAACTATATGCTGCTTACAAGAGACTTACATCAAACCCAAAGACATACACAAATTAAAAGTGAAGGGATGGAAAAAGATATCTCATGCAACTAATAAGGAGAAAAAAGCAGGTGTTACAGTACTAGTATCAGACAAAATAGACTTCAAAACAAAGAAAGTCACAACAGACAAAGAAGGACATTACATAATGATAAAGCGGTCAATTCAACAAGAAGATACAATTATAAATATCTATGCTCCCAACACAGGAGCACCCACATATGTGAAACAAATACTAACAGAATTAAAAGGGGAAATAGAATGTAATGCATTCATTCTAGGAGACTTCAACACTCCACTCACTCCAAAGGACAAATCAACCAGACTGAAAATAAGTAAGGAGATGGAGGCATTGAAGAACACATTAGAACAGATGGACCTAACAGACATCTACAGAACTCTCCACCCAAAAGAAGCAGGATACACATTCTTCTCAAGTGCACATAGAACATTTTCCAGAAAAGATCACATACTAGACCACAAAAAGAGCCTCAGTAAATTCAGAGACAGAAATTGTACCAACCAACTTCTCAGATCACAAGGATATAAAATTAGAAATAAATTGTACAAAAAATACAAATGGCTCACAAACACATGGAGGCTTAACAACATGCTCCTAAATAATCTATGGATCAATGACCAAATTAAAACAGAGATCAAGCAATATATGGAAACAAATGAAAACAACAGCACAATGCCCAACTTCTGTGAAGCACAGCAAAGGCAGTTCTAAGAGGGAAGTACATAGCAATACAGGCCTATTTAAAGAAGATAAAACAATCCCAAATGAATAGTCTAATGTCATAATAATTGAAATTAGAAAAAGAAAAAATGAAGCCCAAAGTGAGCAGAAGGACGGACATAATAAAGATCAAAGAAGAAATAAATAAAATTGAGAACAATAGAAAAAAAATCAATGAAACCAAGAGCTGGTTCTTTGAGAAAATAAACGAAATAGATAAACCCTAGCCAGTCTTATTAAGAAAAAAAAGAATCTACACACATAAACAGAATCAGAAATGAGAACAGAAAAAACAAGACAGACATGACAGAAATACAAGGAATTATTAAAGAATACTATGAAAATCTACATGCTAACAAACTGGATAAACTAGAAGAAATGGAAAACTTCCTAGAAAAATATAACCTTCCAAGAATGACCCAGGAAGAAACCCAAAATCTAAACAGAGCAATTACCAGCAATGAAATGGAATTGGTAATCAAAAAACTACCCAAGAATAAAATTCCCTTACCAGATGGATTCACCACACAATTCTATCAGACATTTAGAGAAACATAATACCCATTCTCCTTAAAAGTTTTCCAAAAAGTAGAAGAGCAGGGAATACATCCAAACTCATTCTATGAAGCTAGCATCACTCTAATACCAAAACCAAGCAAAGACACCACAAAAAAAGAAAACTACACACCAATATCCCTGATGAACACAGATGCAAAAATACTCAACAAAATATTAGCAAACCGAATTCAAAAATACATCAAGAGGATCATACACCATGACCAAGTGGGATTCATCCCACGGATGCAAGGATGGTACAACATTCAAAATCCATCAACATCATCCACCACATCAACAAAAAGGACAAAAACCACATGATCATTTCCACAGATGTTGAAAAAGCATTCGACAAAATTCAACATCCATTCATGATAAAAACTCTCAATAAAATGGGTATAGAGGGCAAGTACCTCAACATAATAAAGGACATATATGACAAACCCACAGCCAACATCATACTTAACAGCAAGAAGCTTAAAGCATTTCCTTTAAGATTGGGAACAAGACAAGGATGCCCACTCTCCCCACTTTTATTCAACATAGTTCTGGAGATCCTGGCCACAGCAATCAGACAACACAAAGAAATAAAAGGCATCCAGAATGGTAAGGAAGTAGTCAAACTGTCACTGTTTGTAGATGACGTAAAACTGTACATAACAAACCCTAAAGAATCCACTCCAAAACTACTAGATCTAATATCTGAATCCAGCAAAGTTGCAGGATACAAAATTAATACACAGAAATATGTTGCTTTCCTACACACTAACAATGAACTAGCAGAAAGAGAAATCAGGAAAACAATTCCATTCACAATTGCATCAAAAAGAATAAAATATCTAGGAATAAACCTAACCAAGGAAGTGAAAGACCTATACCCTGAAAACTACAAGACACTCTAAGAGAAATTAAAGAGGATACTAATAAATGGAAATTCATCCCATGCTCTTGGGTAGCAAGAATATTGTTAAAATGCCCATCATGCCTAAAGCAATCTACAGATTCAATGCAATCCCTATCAAAATACTGACAGCACACTTCAACAAACTGGAACAAATAGTTCTAAAATTCATATGGAACCACAAAAGACCCCAAATAGCCAAAGAAATCCTGAGAAGGAAGAATAAAGTGGGGGGGATCTTGCTCCTAACTTTAAGCTCTACTACAAAGTCACAGTAATCAAGACAATGCTGGCACAAGGACAGACCCATAGACCAGTGGAACAGAATAGAAAGTCCAGATATTAACCCAAGTATATATGGTCAATTAATATATGACAAAGGAGCCATGGATATACAATGGGGAAATAAAAGCCTCTTCAACAGCTGGTGTTGGCAAAACTGGACAGCTAACATGTAAGAGAATGAAACTGGATTACTGTATAACTCCATACACAAAAGTAAACTCGAAATGGATCAAAGATCTGAATGTAAGTCATGAAACCATAAAACTCTTAGAAGATAATATAGGCAAAACTCTCTTGAATATAAACATGAGCGACTTCTTCATGAACATATCTCCACAGGCAAGGGAAAGAAAAGCAAAAATGAACAAGTGGGACTATATCAACTAAAAAACTTCTGTACAACAAAGGACAACTGTCAGTAGAACAAAAAGACATCCTACAGTATGGAAGAATATATTCATAAATGACATATCCAATAAGGCACTGACATCCAAAATATACAAAGAGCACGCACCTCAACAAACAAAAAGCAAATAACCCAATTAAAGAATGGGCAAAGGATCTGAACAGACACTTCTCCAAAGAAGAAATTCAGATGGCCAACAGGCACATGAAAAGATGCTCCACATCGCTAATCATCAGAGAAATGCAAATTAAAACCACAATGAGATATCACCTCACACCAGTTAGGATGGCCAACATCCAAAAGACAGACAACAAATGTTGACAAGGATGTGGAGAAAGGGGAACCCTCCTACACTGCTGATGGGAATGTAAATTAGTTCAACCACTGTGGAAAGCAGTATGGAGCTTCCTCAAAAAACTCAAAAAAGAAATACCATTTGACCCAGGAATTCCACTCGTAGGAATTTACCCTAAGAATGCAGGAATCCAGTTTGAAAAAGACATATGCAACCCTATGTTTATCACAACACTATTTACAATAGCCAAGAAATGGAAGCAACCTAAGTATGCATCAGTAGATGAACAGATAAAGATGTGGTACATATACACAATGGAATATTACTCAGCCATAAGAAGAAAGCAAATCCTACCATTTGCAACAACATGGATGGAGCTAGAGGGTATTATGCTCAGTGAAATAAGCCAGGTGGAGAAAGACAAGTATCAAATGATATCACTCTTCTGTGAAGTGTAAGAACAATAAAAAAAATGAAGGAACAAAAAAGCAGCAGATTCACAGAACCCAAGAATGTACTAACAGTTACCAAAGGGAAAGGGACTGGGAAGGATGGGTGGGAAGGAACGGATAAGGGGAAAAAGGGGCATTATGATTAGTACAGATAATGTAGTGGGGGGAATGGGGAAGGCAGTATAGCACAGAGAAGACAAGTAGTGATTCGATGGCATCTCACTACACTGATAGACAGTGACTGTAATGGGGTATGTGGTGGTAACTTGGTAATGGGGGGAATCTAGTAACCATAATATTGTTCATGTAACTGTGTATTAATGATATCAAAATAAAATAAAAATAAATTAATATATTAAGAGAATACCAGAAAACTCCATAATGACTTTTCCCTACAAGAAAACCACAGGCCCCAATACCTGTATACATACTGAGAGATAAAAAATCCCAGCCCCACACAAATACAGCCACACAGAACCTTGGAGTATACCCAGAGGCCTAAAAATAAAAATACTTCCACACACACAATGATTGTATGTCAGCCTTTAATTCTCAGTCTTCCCACAAATAGCTACAAGCATAACATGCAACTGCAAACAGCTTTCCTCACCCTTTCCTCACGGATCAGAAGGATGATAATAGCTCTCTACTGGAGTCTCATCAAAGTCTACCTGAGTTCTGACAAACATCAAATATTCACAAATTGAGTGAAAACAGAAAATCCTTTAATAGCAACATAGTAACCTACTTCAAATTAATTATAATTTGATAGGCTGACATAGATGATCTATAAGATTTTATAAGGGGAACTAGAAAATACATCACACATTATCCATTTAAAGAATTTTATGTAAAATTCTGACCTAAATCTCAAAATTATAGTCTAACCTGATCTAATGGTTAAACTCATCACTGACAAGTATTCACTGTCAGAAAATGAGCTATTTTTAAACACTGCATTTCAATATTTTTAAAGATTCTGTTCATTTTGTTAAAAGGTTATAAATGACACCAGGGGCAAGAAACATGCTGCTTGCTATCTTAAGCACTCTCTGAAAAGATTAACAATAGACCAAAATTTTCAAATCCTATTTAAGTACAACTTGGCAGAATCTATCAAATAAAGTTGAAATGTGCGTACACTCTGACCTAGAACTCTCACTTTTAAAATTACTTTCTATAAAAAATACTTCACAGGTTCAAGCATTCACATGCAGAGATGTTCAATAATTGTAACCTGTAACAGCAAAAAGAGAGAGAGCAACTTCAATTTCCACCAACAAAGACTGGTTAAATAATTTTATGGCCAAAGTATAAAATTAAACAGTGCTGGTAAAAAAAAATTTCTTAAGTAAACCTCTATGTCTGACAATCTTTATAAAGACATTTGTGATATACTGTAAAGTGGAAAAACAAGTTATAGAAGAACTGTTTAAAAATATCCCATCAGTATACAAAAGTACATACATATGTGTATTTGTACATACATAGAATGATTTGGTAGTAAGAAGCTACTTCTGAAAGGGTGGATGGAGCCACTTTTTCCCATTGCATATATATTTTCTTTTTTTCTAATTGTCTTAACAGTGAGCATGTATTACTTTTACACACACACACACTCACTATAAACTAAGGGCTTAAATAAGAACATCAACAATTCAGCACTACTATACAGTAATTAATGGGCTAAGCCAATGCCAACAGTTTGTTAATAGATGGTAAAAAAAAAAAAACTGTAAGTTAAAGAAGGCATAGATGTCTACGCTTCCACCCTCAGCACGGAGCATAACAGACTTGCTAACAGCATGCATCACGTATGACCTTAATCTGATTCTCCTAGAGACCAAAAACTATAGAACTGTGTAGCTAAAACAGCACTGTTTTAGAGGCATACCTACCAGAAAGAGCAACTCTGCTAGGAACTGCAGTGACACTTCACACTTGTCACAGTTGCCATTTCATTCTTTTTTATGGATGGGTGAGAAGGTAACTCAGTTACAATCAAGTTAATTGTGGTTTTTAATAATTCTTATCAACTAGCAGTTCATCAAGTTAATTGTAAGGTCTATCAAAGTTCTCACTGTGACAAACATCTTATCAAGCAGATACTCAGAAGCAAATACAAAGCTACTAATCATAGTTATCAACTTGTATCGGCAATCTGTGCCACTTAGTTCAGAAGAGTCAAGTTCCAGTTTGTGTAGCCTTCCCCAATGGCTCCAGTCCTCACCGACATCCTGAGTTCTTTTTTTCTTTCCATAAAAATTATTTTATTCAAATTATGTTTTCCAAAAGAGAGGGTTCTGTGCTAGTCGTCTTTGAAAGTTTTCATACCATTTCAAAACCACATTTGCAGGAATGAACATTTCAGACGGACTTGGTGTCATCTGGGTTTTTTGTTTTTTTGTTTTGTTTTGTTTTGGTTTTTTTCCATAAAAATTATTTTATTCAAATTATGTTTTCCAAAAGAGAGGGTTCTGTGCTAGTCGTCTTTGAAAGTTTTCATACCATTTCAAAACCACATTTGCAGGAATGAACATTTCAGACTCCTGAGTTCTTAAAATCCTAAAACATTCAATTGTTTGGATTGTAGTCATATTATCTTTTAATTTTATACCACACCTCATACTATATAATGATCAGTTCAACAAATCCAGACTGATTAAAATTGAACACAATGAACAGATGCACATGCTCATAACCCACTGCCCACAAATCTGAATTCCAAAAGTTTCTGAAAACCCAAAAATGTTGTCACTAATTTGGTGGCAAAACCACTTACATTGATGCAGAAACACCAAGGGGAGCGCCCACCAACCTTGTTTGGAAAAGTCATAGTTTTTGCAGCATACCACTTTTCTAAGATCTGAGAAATTCCAAATTCTGGCCAAAAGATAGTGGATTATAGACCTTTATTACTGGTAAGATTAAACATCCACATCATTGTTAGTAAAGAGATTTATCATCAGCAAGAGCTACACAAGGAACTTTTAAGTCTAAAACATTTTATTTCTTAAGCCAGGTAATAACTGTATACTTCTTTTTGCATGTCTGAAACAATTCATAAATTTTCAAAGTTTAAATGGAGAATTGTAGGTACTCACTGTTTTATTTCTTTAAAATAACAACAGCATTTAGGAAGCAGCAAGTTTTAAAATGGTTATGTTAAGGGTCTTAAAAATATTCATATCTTTTGATCTGATAATTCCACGAACAGGGAAACCAACCTACTAAAATCACCCAAAATGTAAAGAAAACCAACGACACTATCAATTATGATACACAAGCTTCAGTACTCATTCAACTGGGTAATGTTTAAGTGAAATCTTTATTATTTAACATGCCACCTACAAAAAAATGTATTATTTACAACCAATGTCTTACATATAAAATGTATGTAAACAGTAAATGAAAGTAGATAAACATTTTAACATACAATATACTCTCAATTTTGCAAATATACATAGAAGACAGCAAAAAGAAAGGGAAGACATCTGTTTACTTTCATAATAGTCAAAATTATCCTAATATTCCTTTTTTTAAAGGAAAAATGTTTAAAAGATTTAAACAGAAAAAAAGGAAAAGGCACTAAATGTGCATTCCTTCCTTCTGGACTGGTCTCAAAATTCTTCCTAACACAGCACTTCAGCTGTCACCACCAAATGTAGCTGGCACAAAATATCAAACCTATCTGTTGGCCCTAAAGGCATCATAAAAATATTTCATTATTTGTAATAATACAGATGTAAAATGTCTAATATTATTTCAGACTGGGTGATTAAACAGGAAACTACAGAAAGCAAGATTTCCTAGCACACACCGGGTATACAACAGATGAGGTAAGCATTTTAAAAATGTTTCTCCTGTTCTCCAATATACCTCAGGAATGGTGCCGGCACAGATAAAATGCACAAAATGAGATCTGAGGAAAGACTTGGAAAAAAAATTGCAGAGCCATTTAGAAATCATAAATTCTTTTCTCTTTGACCTGAGAGAGTCCATTTTTCTCCACTCTGTTACCAACCTTCTCTGAATAAATTCAACCGAGGGAATTTTCTTCAATCACAATTCTTTACATGTATATACCCAAATGTAGAATTAGAGACCCTTAAATTCTACAGATTTAGCCGAGTACTGTGAAATCATAAATTTAAGAATATCCAAAGAGATTCAAGAATTCAGTGGTTACTGGAATAACCAAGAAAAAGAGGTTAGACCGTAATACATTTCAAAGTTCCAGAATTAAAACAGATTTTCTATTACAAAGTCTACTGAAGTGAAACTTTACAATAGAAATACCATGTTACACTGTCCATTTATAAAGCATTTAACATAATATGTAGATCATAATGAGCACATCATCACATAAAGCATTTAACATAATATGTAGATCATAATGAGCATTCATCAGTATGAACAGTAAGTATATTACATTTTTATACTTTTTTTCATAAAGTTTCTGAAATTGGGATTCAGCTTATAACAACATATGTAATTAAAAACAGGGTTTTTTCCCTAAGAGAAAAAAAGAATAAGTTATTAAATTAATGGAACACTCCACAAGAAAGGATACTTTAGAGATAAAGGAGACATGGTATTACATGTGGTAAATGCCTGCCACAGTACTTCCTTTAACCCTTCCAGCAAAACCTCTTAGAAAGATTGTCACATTTCTGAGTAAGAATACCAAAGCTTAGAAAGGCTCTGTAAGTTGCCCAAGATTAAACATCTGACTCTTAAAATCAGGCTCTTAACCACTACAATATGCCACATGCTTATCTATTTTACTCTCACCAGATGCATTTATAGATTTTCTTTTAATGGAGCACAGAAAAGAACATCAGTTTGTCCAAAATCACAAACTTGTTTTTTTTTTAATTTTTTATTAAGGTATTATTGATATACACTCTTTTGAAGGTTTCACATGAAAAAACAATGTGGTTACTATATTTATCCATATTATCAAGTCCCCACCCATACCCCAGTGCAGTCACTGCCCATCAGTGTAGCAAGATGCCACAGATCCACTGTGTGCCTTCTCTGTGCTACACTGTTCTCCCAGTGACCATGTGTACTAAACATAATACCCCTCAATCCCCTTCTCCCTCCCTCCTCACCGGCCTCCCACACCCCTCCCCTTTGGTAACCACTAGTCCCTTCTTGGAGTCTCTGAGTCTACTACTATTTTGTTCCTTCAGTCACAAACTTGTTTTTCTTCTCCACATTCCTCATAGTCCCTGCCATCTAGCTGTGTGAGATCCACATCTGAATTTCCAACTATCAGCTGAATGCACTGGGTTACTCCAGAGCTGTTCAATATGCTAGCCACCAGTTCACACACAAATGCTGAGCACTTGAAGTGTAGCTAATGAGACTGAGAAACCAAATTCTATATTTCATTGGAATTAAAAGTTAAATTTAAATACTGATACTTAATTCAGTTACTGGAAAACTTTTAAGCATGTTTGGAACTAGTTAGGTAGGTGATTCCACTTTTTCAACTGTAAATTTTTTGAAATCTAAATCAGATCAAGTATTTCTGATAAAAACTTAGCATCTGAATTAAGAGATGTTGTAAAAGAAATACATACAACTGATTCCAAAGACTTAGTATGAAAAGACTGCAAAATTGCTCATTAATATTTTAATTATCATATATTTCAATATGTTAAAAATATTATTTTGGATGTATTGGGGCAAATAAAATATAAAAATTATAAAACCTAACAGTTCCTTTTCACTTTATAATACAGCTACTAAAATTTTAATTATATATGCGGCTCATATTATGTTTTAATTGGACAGTATTTCCTAGAGGTTCCAGTTGCCCCCACTACGGACACCAATTGCTCAATGAATGGCATCACCATTCCTCTAGCTCAGTGGTATCCAATGCAGTATAACCTTTCATTATTATGGAAATGTTACATATTTGGTGAGGACTGGTGCGGGGTGGAGGGGCACGGTTATGGCTGTGTCTGACTCACAGAATCTCTTAGGGTGTTGTGGAGTCAGAGTTCTCAGGAGAATGGAGGACACTTTCTGCTATTTTGACTTCCCTCTAAGGGAAAAGGTAGTAGGTACCAAAAACTAAATACCAGTGCTGTGCAACAGAACTTTC
This sequence comes from Manis javanica, assembly GCF_040802235.1. Taxonomy (NCBI): domain Eukaryota; kingdom Metazoa; phylum Chordata; class Mammalia; order Pholidota; family Manidae; genus Manis; species Manis javanica. Next base: position 30,764,398 of record NC_133170.1, on the reverse strand, counting down.
TGTGACAATGGAAATAAATGTTATGTATCTGCACAGTCCAAACACAGAGGCCATTAGTCCCATCTGCCTACTGAGCACACAAAATACAGCTAGTACAACTGAAGAACTTAATTTTAAATCTTATTTCATTTAAAATACTTCAAATAGGCACATATGGCTACCATATGTATTGGACAGCACGGCTTTTAGCCTATCTGCTGCTGCAACTCACCTTGGTCTCCTCCCTTCCCATCAACTGTCTTCCTCCCATGATGTGTACACACACCACAGATACTGAATTACCCAGTCCTGTGTCCCTGAAAGCTTCCAATTCTGTTTCTCTATCCCCACAGTCACTACTATGACTTTCAGGCTTTAGTGGGGTTAAGGTACAGCCTCCTCATCAGCCTCACTTTGACTCCTCCTATCCACTCTCTGTAAAATGTAAATATAAACTTGTTATTTCCTACACTCAAATCTCCAAAGTCTTGCCATGGCCCCAAGGTAAAATTTCAGACTGTAACATGATTTACAAAGCCCTTCAAGATCAAATCTCCAGCCTCATCTTTTACCACTCCTTTCCACCTGTTCGCACCCCTATTATTAACACTTACCACACTCTATTAAAATTGCCTGTTTTCTTGTCTCCCCTCCCAGACATTAACATCCTCAGAGCAGAGACAGTGCCTCAAATATTATTTTGCTAAGATGGAGAACAATATAGAGTCAGTACATGAATGAAGTACACTAGACTTCCCATTTTTTTTTTAATGAGGGAAGAAAGGAAAAAAAAGAAATAATGGAAACAAATACTCCCAGACAATAAACACTTTGTAAGGCAAATATTTTTGCTATATTATTTTAAAGAATTTTAATATGAATTTAACTAAAGAATCACAACCTCAAATTATGAATTTTTCACAGAAATCCTGGTTGATGCTTTAAAAAATACTCATATATACTTGCTCTGTAGAAATACACATTCATACGGTTACCGGTACTTGAGAATCTAAACCAAAACAAAAACTTTAATCCATTTTTCAATTAACTTATTTTTAGTAACAACCAGAGAAACAGATAAAAACTCATGCTCTATTAAGACCAAGCACTACGCATAAAAATAAGCAGATGATTTCAGAATGGACCAAAAACATGGTACTACTACAAAACTGACAATCAGCAATCCACTAGAAAAATCAAGTGAAATGGCCAATAACTCTACTTTCAGTAACTCTTTCTATTCAGTAACTTCCCACTTACACAGGGGAGGAAAACATCAAGCAAAGGCTCGGCCAAATCTAATATAGCAGTTTAGGAAAGGGATGCAAAACTACCTGAAATATTTACAATTACCTGCCTCTAACAAAGTGAAGTAAATATTGAAATGAAGGTAGAAAAGCCACTGGGTGGCATCTGAAAGAATGTATCCTAAAAGATATGGAGGGATGTACTCACAAAGAAGTAAAACATAGATACTTATGTCAGAAAAAACCCTATGAGTCTCTTAGATCTTTAATAACTTCTTAGTGATTAATCTTAACTTCAAATTAGTCTTCCTTCCTTGAAATGATTAGCAATAATAAACTCTGTAAGTAAAAGGAGAAAACTGCACACACACACAGGAAAAAAGGCAAGCAGCCAAAGAGAAGAAAGTATCAGTAATTGTTTCCAGGTAAGTGAAAGCTTTTCATGGGGAAAAAAATGATTAGAAATTCTTTAACCAGAAGAAATGAATTTAAAAATTGATGTAATTAGCCACATTAACAGATTAAAAGGGAAAAAAATATTTGGTTGCCCCAACAGATATGAAAATGCCTCAGGTATATTTTAACATTTATTAATCTTTACAAATTAGGGGTGGAAGGAAACTTTCTTAATCTAATAAAGGATATATGCAAAAGCAAGTGAGTATCTGCAGGGAAACAGCTCTGTTGTCCCATATTTGGTGACCTGCAACTTGAGTCATGGCAGATGCCTTCTGATCCCCCCCCTGAACAGGACAGGATAGGAGGCCTATAAGGAATAGCTACCAGTTCATCTCAATCTCCCTTGGAGGTTGTCATAAGACAGTTCCCCATCACTGCCTGAATTAATGAGGCAAGGGTTTTTCAGCCTGGCCTATCTCAGAGAAGAGCTATAGACTACAAAAGTGTTTAATGGGATCCTCCTCATTAGGGTATTCCACAACTCACACTGTAGTTGTGACCCAACAATTTTATTTTGGTGTCATTCTTTTTGGTGAGGGAGACAAAGGTCACAGATGCCTGGTATCTTTGGCTTATTCGCCTTTCCAGTGCCCATGCAGGTGATAAACTACTTAAATGTAAAGGCTCACTGTATCTATACCAGTCAAATCAGTCAGACCTTGGCCTTGCGTTGTCTTATGCGTATGTGCTTAATATTATGATACTTAATAGTGAAAGCTGAACAATTTCCCTCTGAGATGAGAAAACAAAAAGGTGGTCTCCTATCACCACTCTATTGAACCACATGCCAGAGACACTAGCCAAAAATAAGAAAAAGGTGTAAGAATTCCAAGGAAAGATACAAAACAGTCATTATTCATTAATGACATGATTATGCAAGTAAGAAATCCAACATAATCTACAGATAAAATTATTTGAATTCATTATATTTTGGCAAAATAGAGTCAATATTCAAATTCCATGTTATTCCCTATACCAACAATAAATAGAAAATATAATTTATTTTAAAATCCCATTTGTAGTACCATCAGCCTAGGACTGAATCTACATTAGACAGGTAAGAATACTACAGAGAGAAAATTGTAAAACATTACTGAGATATCTGAAAAATATAAATAAATGGAAATCCGATATTCTGTGACTCCATATTATAAAGAAGTGATTCTACCCAATTAATTAATTAATCTATAATTACAATGTAATTTCAATCAGTATACCAACAATTTATTTTTAATGGGCAAACTGATTCTAAAATTTATATGGAAATAAAACAGGCCAAGAATAACCCAAATGTTTTTTAACAGCTTTACTGTCATAATTTACATACCATAAAACTCATCCACTTTAAGTGCATAGTTTGATGAATGTTAATAAATGTATGCAGTTGTGCAACCACCACCACAGTTCAGCCTTGGAACTCGTCCATCACCTCAGTAAGTTCACGTGGGCATATCTGCAGTTCATCCTCACTCCCAACCCCAACCCCAGCAACCACAGCCTTTTCTAGAAATTTCATGTAAATAAAATTATAAACTAGCAGTTTTTGCACTTAACAAAACATTTTTGAGATTCATTTATGTTGTTACATTTACTCATAGGTTGTTCCTTTTTACTGCTCAGTAGTATTCCATTATAGGAATATACTGTATTTTATCAATTCACCAGCTGATGGGCATTTGGACTACTTCCAGTTTTTGCTATTATGAATAATGCTGCTATAAATATCTGCATATAACTATTTGTGTGGACATATGTGTGGACATACCTAAGAGCTGAATAGTTGAGGCTATATAGAAAATATGTTTAACTTAACAAACTACCAAACTGCTTTCCAAAATACCTGCAAAATTTAACATTCCCATCGACAATCCTTCTCCACCTCCTTGCAAATACTTGGTATTTCAAACTGTTAATTTTAGCCATTCTAGTGGGTGTACAGTGCTATCACAATGTGGTTTTAAGTTGCATTTCCCAAGTAACTAATGATGGTGAGCTTAAGTGCTTATTACCACTAGTATATCTTTTTCGGTGAAGTGTCTATTCAAATCTTTTGCCCGTTTTGGGAGGAGGGGGTTGTCTGGCTTTTATCATTTAGTTTTAAGAAAGAATTCTTTAGAATTCTGGATTCAAGTCTTTTATCAAATACATGATTTGCAAATATTCTCCCATTCTATGGTTTGCCTTTTTTATTTTCTTAATGGATTCTTCTCAAAAGCAAAACTTTTTAATGTTGATAAAGGCCAGTTTATCAATATTTTTATTTTATTAGTCATGCTTTTCATGTCATATATAAGAAATCCTTTCCTAACCCAAGGTCTCAAAGATTTTTCTCCTGTGAGGAAATGTTTGAGTTATTTTTTTTTCTTTTTTTTGGCATATCAGTATCCAGTTGTTGTGGTATCTTTTGTTGAAAAGACTATCCTTTCCTCCACTGAATTACCTTGGCACTTTTGTTGAAAATCAATGAACTATAAATGTTTGGTTTTACCTCTGGACTCTCCTCTGTTTCACTGATGCATATATTTATCCCTATGCAGATGCCACACCATCTTGACTACTGACCATGACAGGCATGGACAGAGACTGAATGTCAAGAAGATATTCCTGGGAAAAAATGAGGTAGGAGCATTTACCCTGCCAGTACTAAGACCCACTGTAACACCACAGTAATAAAGACAGTCTGACAACTGGACCAAGATAAAGAAACTAGTGGACAGAGTAAGGAACCCTAATTTATTACAAAGCAAAGCTCAAAGACAGCCCTAATTTATTGAAAAGGGAATTGTCAAAACAAATAACGCTAAGAAAATCAGCTAACCATGTGAAAATCAAGCTCAGCTCCTACCTCACAGCAAACACAAAAATCAATTATAGACAGATCATAGTGCTATACGAAAAAAGTACAGCAATGGCAGCTGCTATAAATAACAAAATAGTAAAGAATAACTTTATGACCTTAAAGTAGGGAAAGATTTCTTAAACAGGACATAAATAGCACTAACCATAAAGGAAAACATTAACTGATCTAAAATTAAGAACCCTGTTCTTCAAAAAACACCATTAAGAGAACAAAAAGCAAGTCACAGAGTAGAGTGGAAATGTGTGCAATACAAATAACCAATGAAGGACTCATATCCAAAATGGGCAAAGACTATCAAACAGAAAATTGAACATATTTGAGTAACCACTTCACAAAAGGCTTTCCAAATGAACAAGAAACATAAAAGTATTCAACTTAATTAGTGACATGCAAATCATAACCATGGGAAACCACTATAAATCCATCAGAATGACTGAAACTAGTAACACTGACAACACCAAGGATTGGTGGCCAAGGATATAGAAGAAGAGGAATTCTCAAATACTGTTTGAGGGCATGTAAGTTTCTACAAGCACAAAGGAATATCATTTGGCAATCATACTAAAATTTACTCTTTGACCCAGCATTTTCACTCCTGGCTAATACAGGCATCAGAAGTATACGCACCAAAAGACTTTTACAAGAACTGTCCAGAGCAGCACAATTCATAATGCTGAAAAACTAGGAATAATCTAAGTATCCATCATTAATATAATGGATAAATTAAGGTGTAACAATGTAATACTATTTAGCAATGAAAATGAACAAACTACAGCTTCACACAACAAATCGAAATCTCACAAAATGCTGAGTCAAAGCCAGACATAAAAATATGTGTACAATATGATTCCATGTACACAAAGTTAGAAAACAGGCAAAACTAAACTATCAGTTTACATAAAAGCAAGAAAACAATTGCCATAAAAGTCAGCACAGTAGTTACCTTCCTTGGAAAAGAAGTGGGTTACGACTAGGAAGGGGCAAAGAAAGATTCAGCAATGCTAGCAAGGTCCCAGTGTTTGATAAGAGATGGTTATGCAAGTGTTCCTTTCAGGAGTTGTTAAGGAGTACTTCTGCCCAGGTCCTTTTTTATATGTATATTACAATGAAGAAGGGCTTACTTCAAAGGAGGAATAATCCCTTCAACCAATAAACTATATTCCTGTAACATATGTTTAAGATCCAAAATTTTACTTCTTGAAATATTTTCACAATTTCAGAGATGTTTAACTGAGGCTCAGACAATTTTTTATAGTAGTTATCTAATCTTTATACAAAGGGCTTTCAAGCAAAAAAGGAAAAAGTGAAAGTAATATATATAAAGAGACTGTCAGATGAAAACCATTGTTCATCACACAGCACACTAGAATAAAATCAAAAGGAATACAAGATTTCATTCTTGGTGAACCACTAAAAATGAGACTGCCTATGGACTTTGGGTGATAATGATGTGTTAGTGAAGTTTCATCAATTATCATAAATGTACCACTGTGGTAGGGGAATGCTGATAATGAGGGAGGCTATGCATGTCTCTGTACCTTCCACTCAATTTCGCTGTGAACCTAAAACTGCTCTAAAAATAAAGTTTTTTTTTTAATACATTCAGGAGTTCCTACATCTCTAAACCACAGCTCTGATCATGTGTTTCCTAATAAAAAATCTTCACTAGCTACCAACATCTAGTATCTCTAGTATCTGAAGATTGGAAGGAACCTTAAACATTCATTCAATGTTTGGAACCCAACAAGGGATGCACTTTCTCAAAAACATTCACACCATCACTGGACAGCAATAACTTCTACAAAATCAATAGGGAATAGTAAAATGGAAGGTGGAGGAGAGGAAGAAATCAAGAACATTACGTGTACTTCCTGGCTTGAGCAACTGGTGGTGTCATTTAATGAATTAACAAACACCAGAGAAAACCAGGAATCATACATTTAGCTTCGGATGTGCTGAGTTTAATCCAAATGGAAATACTAAGCAACAGTGGTCCTTAGACTCAGGAGACAGATAAAAGCAAAGACCACAAAATGAATACTTAGCATACAGGTGAAAAAGTAAATAAAGGAGATGAGATCACCCACAGAAATTCAAACATTTAATGAATGGATAAAGAAAGATTCAGCAAAGTTGTTTAAGAAAGAAAACCCAAGGAACTAGGAAGAAAAACGAAGACCCCAAAAGAAGTGGGAGTTTTACAGAGGAAGGAAAAATCAACTGTGTCAAATCTGCTGTGGCAGGTAACCTTGAAAATGGTTCTGAATGATATGACTCTGAGTATTCATGCTCTTAATTTCCCTTGCATGTGTTGGACCTGAAGACTCCCTTTTAATGAAGAGATGAAAGAATGTCACTTCTGAAATTAGGTTACAAAAAGACCCTAGCTAATATCTCCCCTTCTCCTCCACAGAGCTCTCAATCTAGAGGAAGCACGGAGCCATGTTACAAGTAATCCTGTGCTGAGACCCAAATGGCAAAAACACTGATTTCTCCAGCAAACAACGAACAAGGATCTCAGGTCTGCCACCAGACATACGAGTGACCTTGGAAGCAAACCCTCCCCGATTTAAGCTTTGAGATAACTGCAGTCCTCATCAACATTTGCTTGCAGCTTTATGAGTGACCCTGAATCAGACACAACACACCCAGATGCCCAACCCACAGAAATTGTGAAACAATAAATGTTTGTCATCTCAAGCTTAGGGTAATTTGTTGCACAGAAACAGACAACTAGTAGCTGCTAAGAGGTTAAATAAAGAGATAGAAAAATAGCCATTTGCCTGAAAGACATAGTAAGCCCAGCAAAACAATTTCGGCCAAACTGTGGAGACAGAAACAAGACAGAGAAGAAAATCGCAGGTGAAGAAATGGAGACAAACAGCAAAAATAGACAACTATTTCAAAAAAGTGTGGCTTTAAGGCAGAGAGCAACTTACAACAAGACAGAGCAAGTATGAAGTTGGAAAAGAGTGTTTTGGTAAAATGAGACCGACTTTTTAAAGTTTTAGTGATAAGAAGACAAAAAGGTGGGAAAATATACTCTCAAGAAACTTAATTCCATTATCAAGAAATTCCTCTAAAAGTTCTCACTACCTCTGCCTCAAATGAAAACAGGACACCTCTTCTCATATACCTCTTTCAAGTGGAGCTTTTAAGTATCTCACACTCCATACCCACTATTGGGAAATGAGGTTGGTACTCTTCTTCCATCCAATGCTACCTCCAGACTATTATTCCTGAGCCCTCATGTAACACACTTGTTATTCTGATTCTCATGCTATTTAGCATCAGTCTTCAGCCTCTTTACTACATATCAGCTAATGATCACCTGGACATCCTCCACACTCAGGGAGGATAAGCTAGCAACTTAGTTCCTAGCTTAGTTCACACTGTCACTACCTTATGTCACCACCCCTGGGTCATTTCAATACACACATGGATGAGTCATCTAACACCAGTTCCTCATATCCATCATCCTTAAAGTAAGCACTCTATTCTCTGGGCATAGCTACTCACAACCAGTCATGAATTCACTTAGCTGTAGTATTACCCATTCACTAATCAAATATTTAGTGAGTATCTATTACATCCTCAGTAGAGAACACAGTCCCTGTTCTCATGAGATTTAGGACATAGTTTTTCTATCTTCCACAAAGACAACATGAAAAGATCTAGCTAACATCTACATACAATTACTGCATTTCTTTTATTTATCAGTCTAGGAGCCACGTCAATTTTATAGTCTGATGTGATCTAGTTAATCAATCCATGGTGTATCCTATTGATCACTATTCCCCTTGACAGACTTCTAAAACTACCTTTTAAATAATGTATTCTAAAATATTGCCAGAGTTCAATATTAGATTCAACAATCTATAAATGTGTGACCGTGCAGCCCAATACACTAAGCACTAGTCACAGGGGCTATTTAATTTTAATAAAATTAAAAATTCAGTTTCTCACCTTAGCCACCTTTCAAGTATTCAATAGGCACATCACTAGTGGCTACTGTATTGGACAGTGAAGATACAAAACATTTCTACCACAAAAAGTTCTATTGGACAGTGCTGGTCTCAAGTTTTTTATATTCACTTCCTTCCTCCCAGATAAAAGTTAAAATGACAAGCATCATTCTCCAGTCTCCTGAGAATTCTCTGGAGCTCCACAATATCCAAAGGAATTCCACACATCAGGAAACTTCATCACTGTCCATCACCGCCACCAACACCACGACCCTGTTGCCACCATCAGGACAGCTGATTTTCACTGAGTACTGAACTATATTCCAAGCACTTTATTAAGGGCTTTATGAGTGTTATCTCATTTATTCTTAACAATTCCATAAGGTAGGAATATTAGTCCCATTTTGGATGAGAAAATTAACTGAGTTTTTTTTACAATAAAGTAACTCACCCAAAGTTATACAGCTACGAAGTGACAGCAAGCCACAAAGAGTTAAGGCAAATTAGTAATGATTTTGCCTTTTTAAGACAACACTCTTTTTAACAGAAAGGGGTGATACCAATACCTCACACTAGCACTCAACATTCCAGCCAGACCAACCTATTTCCAATCACTCAATTTGCCCTACAGCTTTCTTGCTTTTGGGTTCTACACATGCTGTTCCCTCTGCTTGCATCCTTTTCATTTAGTCAAATCCTATTTATCCTTAAGATCACATCTTAGATCTTCCCACAGTCCAGTTTAGGGATCCATTCTATGAGCTGACATAGAACCCGGTATCCACCTATGGAAACACTCAGCACAGCAGACCACACACAAGCTCCTGTTAACCTTTCCTCTTCCCCGACTAAAATGTGTCTCCTTAAGAATAAAGGACCCTATTGCTTATTTATTATGGAATCCATCTAGCCTACACCAGAACTTGGAACACAAAAGGTACTCAATAAATACTTGATAAATGAAGGAATAATGAAAACAAGACATTTAGATAATCTAATCATTCACTCAACCAAATAAAACATTACCCAATTTGACTTTTACATGAACTTATGATTCTATTCAGTCAGAGCATATTAAAAGTACACACTTTTCTGGCTTCACTGACATTTAATTACTAATACAGTATTTCATTTTTCCCCACATAACATACAAAACGATATAAAAATTGTCAGAGGCATGACTACTAATGTGTTTGGGGCTTCTTTTTGGAGTGATAAAAAATAGTCTAAAAATTGACTGCAGTGAGGGTTTAACAAAAAATTAAATTATACACATTAAAGGGGTGAATTGCACAGTATGTGAATTATCCCTCAATAAAGCTGTTATAAAACAACAAACAAAAGGTGTGCAGGTAGCTAGACTTAAATTAGGAAAACAAATACTAAGCCAGCAAAAAAAAAAAAAAACCTAGGAGAAACAATACTTATACTTATGCAATTTTTAAATACTTAAATGCCATATAATTGCACAAAACTTCACTGGCCAGGAAAAACAAGAAATTGGAAATAGTGATTGCCTTCAGGAATAACTGGATGGGATAGAAGAGACTTCTTTTTCCCTGTGTATGCTTTTATACCTTCTGATTTGGTATATGTATTACCTATTTTTAAAAAATAAGTGTACATAAGATTAATAATAACAAAGTCATATCTCTCCTTAAAAGTGTACACTCCCAGACTGCCTAATTTGTTCTGTAAATAATGAATTTTTTTAAATCAATCCAGGAAGGTAAAAACCTGAAGATTTTTGTCTCATCTTACACTAAAAAGAATTTAGCCATTTTTCTATGAGACCTCAGAGTCAAGCAGAATTCCCTCTTACCCAACACTCTGACACATCTTTAAACAATGACACAGTTGATCATTCCCACCTCTTTGAAAACCTCCTTTCCTTCACTTCTAAATCATCAGACTCCCCTGTTTTCCTCCTAACTCAATGACTTATCAAGCTCCTCTGCTGGATTCCTCTTCATTTCCCCAGAAGGGAAGTTCCAGGAAGGCTGGGACTTGTGTCAGCTCTGTTCTGTATTACATCCCCAATGACAAAAAGTACCCAGAACCACACTCACTAAATAACTGTTGAATGAATATATTAATGAATCAGTGCCCCAAGGCTCAGATATTAAAGAGCCATAGAAATAAATTATAGTCCACATAACCTTTATGCTGTTTATTACATATCTCCAAAAATTGATAACCAATATATTATTTGATACTATTTGATATTATTTTAACCAAAATACTTCATTCTCTGGTCTTCCTCCAGCAATGATACACTATGTACAAAATGAACATTTAACAGCTCTTACACTATTTGTAAAAGCATAAAGAAAAAGAGCAGCAGTTGCCATGAGAACCTTCACTTTTGTTCCCAATATTAATGTAAAATTAAAAGGCTGACATACAGTTGACCCTTGAATAACACGGGAGCTAGAGGCACCAACCCTCCATGCAGTTGAATATCTGATAGTCTTTTGACTCCCCAAAAACTTTACTAATAGCCTACTGTTGAATGGAAGCCTTACTGATAATATCAAGTCGATTAACACATATTTTGTATGTTATATATATTATACACTGCATTCTTACAATGAGGTGAGCTAAAGAAAATATTTCTCAAATTTTGCAAATCTCCAAAAAATTTTCCAATATATAGTTACTGAAAAAGATCTGCATACAGTGGATCCGCACAGTTCAAATTCATGATGTTCAAGGGTCAACTGTACTTATCTGACTTTAGTAATAGGGGAAAAAACTACCTCAGTAGATTTAACAAGGCTATTACACTAATGACTAACAAGTGACATTTCTTGAAAATTTAAAATGTAGTGTTTCTTTTCAGGACTTAAGAAATTCTGAAGACAAATAGATCACTTCCACCTACCAATTTCCCCCAAATTATGATTACATTCCTACAAGGAGAACCACACCCTACCCTCAGCCACTGCAAATGTCATTTCAGCAACACACACACAAATTCTGACCCAGTATCTTTGTTCACATTTGTCCCTATATGTAGCTAATTAAATCAAAGTATAATTTAAAAGTCAAAGATATATGAACTTTAATTTTCCTTCCAAGTAACTAATCCAAAAATCAAAACTATTCATTTACCAACTTATAATTTGATCCGTCTGAATAGTTAATATTTTATTTCTAATTACAAATTGGACCATACCTTTCCTCACTTAATAGCTATTATATCTGTTTCCTATTAAGTCACTCAAAGCAGTATTGTTAGAAGATAACAGTCTGCTCATTAAGTAGGCATGTTAAAAAGGCAATGATCTGCAACTACTCACACTCACATCTGTATGTTTCTCTCTTGATTACAGGAAAGCACTTCTCTGGCATTGTTTCCAAATAAATTGAGTAAGCCTTAGGAAAGTCACTGCTTAAATTCCATTTCATGACGGTTTCTTTTCCTCCGTAAGGAATTATTGAGAGTCATGCCTCCTTCCATCCATTACATAATACATGTCCATCACAGGACCTGTTTTCTCAACAAGAAATAGCTTAAATTGACACTAACTGATAGGTAAGGTCAGCAAATACTGTAATCTAATTATTAGATTAATGTAACAATCCAGAAAAGATGTAATGTGCTAAGTTTTGAAAACTGATGCAAACAACATTGAGCACTGTTTACCCTTAGTAACATCTCCCTAGAAAGTGATAGACACGTGCCCCTAAAATGTTACTAAAGAGCATTTTAAAACTACTTGACTCCAATAACATTTCTGAGAAATTGAGAGGCCAACCAAAAACTTAAAAAATTAAAATACTCCATTTCATTTTTAAAGTGTCTAATAAAGACATGCAATTGAGAAATAAAAATCTCCAGTAATTAAATGTTGAACACTAAAGGACTAAATGTCAAGGCCTATTGAAAAAGGGGCTGTAAAAGACAGCTACTCTTTAAAACGTTTAGGCCTTTATCCGATAATTAGCTCTAATAGAACTGTTTGAATTGTTCGTTTTATCCAACAAACCAGTCAACCACAGCCACCTGCAACTACTACTAAGAAATGTCTTCCAAAGCAACCACCTGATTTTCAGGCCTTCTCTTAAGGGGCCAGTATAAACCTTACAAATTAGGTGGTTGTAGAGAGATCTTTTAGATAGGCAAAGGACTGGAAGATAACACCTTTTAGGAGCTAAGTGTGATGGGTCCTATTCCGTAATGTTGCTGCCAAAACGAAATTGTCTCAATCCAAGATCTCACTCTTCTTGAAGAGTGTAAAACTTCAGATTCATCCAACGCTCACAATTAACCCACGCGAAGCCAAATGCATAGGGATTCTCTTCCCTTCCCGACCCACCGGCCCAGCCACCGGCCCATCCACCCGGCCAGGAGGAAAAAAAGAAAAATAACCAAACCACTCAGGTAGAAATGTAAGACCTAGGGCAACAGCTTCTCCAACTACCTCAAAGGCAATATCCACGGCTCATCTTCCTTCTGAAATACAACCCTTCATCTACTGTCTTACCATTTCACAGAACGCAAAAGGAAAACCCTCATCTCTTCCAACATCAGTCACCTAAACCCGCAGATCCGCCCTGACCGCGCCCGACCTCCTCCGCTTCCCCAGTTTCTCCATCTAGCCACCACCTCGCCCATCACCAAGCCGCACAGACCTTCCATCCGCGCCCCCCAGCGCCCAGGGACCCTACCGCCCACCTCCTCCCCGGACTCCCGCATCGGGCCGCTCTCCCGCAGCCCCGCAGGGTGCCTCGCGGGGTGCCTCGCGGGGTCCGCCCCCTCCCCCACACGGACGGGCAGCGAGGGGGAGGGGTCCCGAAGCCTCACCTACAGCTCCGCCCTCCCCGGGGGCGCGCTGCCCTGCCCAGCCAGGGCCGTGAGGGAGAAGTCGGGCAAAAGGCAGCAGCGCGCCAGCGACAGGCGGGAAGCTCCAGGTCCCGCCCGACTTCCACCCCGGCCCTCTCACCCGCCTCAGGGTGGCTGCTGCCTCCGCCGCCGCCGCTACCGCCGCCGCCACAGCCACAGTCCTGCCCCGGCGCCCGTCGACGTCACCGCACCCCGCCCCCTGCGCGAGACACCTAGCCCCGCCCCCGCCCCTCCGCGAGGCGCCTTGAGCTCCGCCCTCTTCTGGCTGGCCGCCCCGCCCGCGCCCCCTGGGAGCACGCCCAACGCCCTGCAGCCTCGAAAGGCGGGGGAGTGGGGTAACTCCCGGCTGCGGCAGTGCCTGCGCCATACCCGAGCGGCGGGCGCGGGCTTACACTTCCCGCGCGTGCCCCTGCGGCCCTGCGAAGGGAGACCCGGCGGGCTCGGGCAAGGGGCGGTGGTGGGAGCGCGGTGAGGCGGCGTTTGTCTCCTTCTGCTTGCCGTAGGAGGCGGCCGGCAGGGCCGAGCCGAGCTCGGAAACACCGTTCCCGAGCCACAGCTCGCCCCGCGTCTCTCCCCCCGCCCCCCCCACCCGCGGGCCCGTTACCCAGCGTCGCGGCCGCCGCCACGGGAAGCAGCTCCGGGGTAGACGCTCGTGCGGGCTGCGCTCCCACGACGCGGCCCGCACCCTTTGTCAGAGGAAGCTGGTTTCCCCACCCTTAGCTGTCTTTGAAGTAGGAATTTGATGTGAGACTCAGGAGTGCCGCACGGCCCTACGGAAAGAACCCAGGCATCACCACGGAAGACCCACTCCGGGGCGTCGTTTTCTGTGGGACTGTGGCAGAAGAGGAGTGCGTGGGCGGAAATTCACGTCCACATTCAGCCCCTGCGCTGCGCTGAAGTCCGTGCAGGATCCTCGTCCTACTTAGTGCTCACGACCGCTGTGCCAGTCAGCCGGGCAACGGGCCCTTTTTTCAGGAAAAACGATTTTCTTGCACTGAACCGCATTCGATTTTCTGATGTCGGAGCCTTGCGAAGAGGGTAACTGCGACCGTTTACGTAGGTAACCCATTTCCAAACCAAGGAAGTGAGAGCGATGTGGAATATATTTACTGCCAGCGTTCTAGTCTTTATTAAAGTAATTTAAAATGCCCTTGCAAGGAGTTGAGTCATCATCCTTAATTACTCCCCACCACCACAGTTAACCAGTGTGCACGCCCATAAATCACATCTCTCAATATTCAGTCATTCACTCACCCGATTCTAGTTACACCCTGCCCAGGTTTGCTAATTGTTCCCTCAGGATCAGCACACACCTGGACTATTGCAGTTCCGTCCTGCTGTATAGTCGCCCCCTTCAGTTCATGCAACATACAGCCGCCAGTTGTTACACTGCTGCCAGAAAAGACTATAAAGCTGATAATAAGCATCCAAAAATATTTCATTTTCTTGGGCAGCTGGCTATTTACCCAAGAAAAGCCATCCTTCTCCGGCTGTTTTTCGAGATCTCTGTCATCTGACTGTTGGTCTACTCATCCTGTTACTCCTTAGTAGGGTGGTGAGGTAAAAGTAGAGAGTCATGCATCCTTCTAGTTTCCGTCTGCCACTCTCTGGGTGACCTTAGGAAAATCACTTCACTTCTAGGGCCTATCTAACTGTAAAATGGGGTGTGAACTAGGTGTCTGAGATCCATCATATCCTTAAATGTGTGGATCTGGAGTATTCAGATGCTATGAGGCTAAATTACACATTCACAGGATTACTGTGAATATCACAGACTCAGATTTTGTGGGGTGTTTTGGTTTTTTGATTTCTTGCTATCCCTCTGATTGTTTTTTCTTATTTCCTACTCTGCCGTAGATCCCTTTCTATACCTATCTTTAGGATTCTTTTTTACTCAAGTTGGCTAAGCACATGCATTCATTGTGTCTACTTCCTAATGCCCCATTAAAATGCTAATAAAGGAGTAAAACATGATACAAACCCATGCAAAATGAAAAATGGGAGAAGGACCACCAAAAGATAATTTATTAATTTTACACACAGAAAGTGAGTATGGTCTGACTAAACAAAATGGAAGGAACCAAAATGTGTAATAGGTGCCAGGATGCTGAGCCAAGGAAGGGAGCCTTTCTGCCAGTAGTGACCTGGACTGAAATTGGGAGACACTGATGAGACAGAACAAAAGTGAGAAGCAGGACTGTAAACAGGAACTGAAGTAAGTTTTCTATGTGGAACAGCAGAACCATTCCTATATCTCAGATACAATAGCTAGACACTTATACCAGGCTAAAAAATCAGTTCTCATAATCTCTAGGAGGATTTAGGCAGTTATTTGAGCATTTAATGACTACAAGTACAGCATTTCTTCCTTCCAGCACAATAACCAGTTTCCTACCCACTCACGCTGGGGTGAAGTTGTGCAACTTGGCAAGACTCCCAAGTTCACAAGTATCCTAATCAGCATTCCAACTACCTCATCTTTAAATATGAACAGATAGCCAAGGATTATGAAATATTTAAGAGAACGCTCCAACTTGAGGGTGGGAAAGAGATAGAAACAAAATGTGGCCACAGAGGAAAAGAAACTTAAGAGAACTTAAACTAATTAGTATGCTTCTAGACTTTTATTACACCTGTGGAACAAGAAGACCATACCCAACTAACAGTCCAAAAATATAAAGCAGGTCTTAGAATTAGAAATAAGGTGTCAAAATTATAAGTTCACTTGAAGTGTTGAAAGACAAAGTCAATGAAATTTTAAAGAAAGTGGAAGAAATATCCAAGGAAATGGCATTTGCGAAAGAACATAGAAGAATCCATTCAATAAGACTAATAAGAGAAAGAGAAAACAAAGGAAGGAAAATTACCCCCAAAATAATGGAAGAAGAGGCAGGGCCAAGATAGCGGCATGAGTAGAGCAGCGGAAATCTCCTCCCAAAACCATATATGTTTTTGAAAATACAACAATACAACTATTCCTAAAAGAGAGACCAGAAGACACAGGACAACAGCTAGGCTACATCCACACCTGCAAGAACCCAGTGCCTCATGAAAGGGGTAAGATACAAGCCACAACCCAGTGGGATCCAAGCGCCCTTCACCCCAGCTCCCAGCGGTAGGAGAGGAGTCAGAGCGGGGAGGGAGAGGGAGCCCAGGACTACTAAACACCCAGCCCTAGCCATCCACAACGGAGAGCAGAGTCTACACAGTGCGTGCGTGGGATGCCGGAAACAAGGGAAACAGAACAGTAAGACCTGTGAGTGGGTCCCCGCAGCCGGCGCCCCTGTGAAAAACAAAAGTAAGTGCTTTTTGAAAGTCTTAAAGGGACAGAGACCCCACAGCTGGACGGAAGCGTCCCAGGACACTTAGCACAGCAGCTGGGAATCCCAGGGAAATCCAGGCGCCTTAACCCCCTAGGGGGCAGCGCAGCTTGGAGGCCCCTCAAGGTGATAAACAACCTCCCGCCTGTTTCCCCTCCGATGCAGCTCCACCATATTGGAGCAACACACTGAGGCCAGTCATGCCCACAGCACCCGTGGAGCTTAACTCCACCAGCAACTGCAGAGCTTAACTCCACAGCACTAGGCAAGAATCAGAGGCCCCATCTGTGCGCAGCTGAACAGCCACAAGCCACTAGAGGACGCTGTTCTCCCAGGAAAGGAAGGCCACAAACCAGCAAGAAGAGATGTCTCCCAGCCAACACATGCACCAGCTCTGCACAAATACCTCTATCGCCATGAAAAAGCAGAAGAATTTGATACAGACCAAAATCACAGAGTCAACCCCTGAGAAGGAGATAGAACTAACCAATATTCCTGAAAAAGAATTCAAAATAAAGGTCCTAACCATGCTGATGGACTGCAGAGAAATATGCAAGAGATAAGGGATGACATCTGGAGGGAGATTACAGAAACGAGACAATCTCTGGAAGGATTTATAAGCAGAATGGATAGGATGCAAGAGGCCATTAATGGAATAGAAATCAGAGAACAGGAATGCATAGAAGCTCATGCAGAGAGAGATAAAAGGATCTCAAGGAATGAAACAATATTAACAGAACTGTGTGATCAATCCAAAAGGAAGAAAATCCGCACTATATGGGTAACAGAAGAAGAGAGAGAAAAAGGGATAGGAAGTGTCTTTGAAGAAATAATGGCTGAAAACCTCCCCAAATTGGGGGGTGGGGGGGTGGAATACTCGATCAGACCACGGAAGTACATAGAACTCCCAACAGAAGGGACACAAGGAAGACAACACCAAGACACACAATAATTAAAATGGCAACAATAAAGGACAAGGACAGAGCACTAAAGGCAGCCAGAGAGAGAAAAGAGGCCACATACAAAGGAAAACCCATCAGGCTATCATCAGACTTCTCAACAGAAACCTTACAGGCCAGAAGAGAATGGCATGATATATTTAATGCAATGAAACAGAAGGGCCTTGAACCAAGAATACTGTATCTAGCACGATTATCATTTAAATATGAAGGAGGGATTAAACAATTCCCAGACAAGCAAAGTTGAGGGAATTTGCCTCCCCAAAAACCACCTCTACAGGGTATTTAAGAGGGACAGCTCTAGATGGGAGAACTCCTAATACTAAATAGGAGTCACCAGAGAAAATAAAATCACAGCAAAGAAAGCAGACCAACCAAATAGTAACTAAAGGCAAAAAATAAAATCAACTACCCACAAAAGCACTCAAAGGAAACACAAAAGAGCACAGAATAAAACAACCAACATATAAAGAATGGAGGAGGAGGAATCAGAAGGGAGAGAAATAAAGAATCACCAGACAGTGTTTATAAAAGCTCAATAAGCAAGTTAAGTTACACAGTAAGATAGTAAAGAAACTAACCTTGAAACTTTGGTAACCATGAATCGAAAGTCTGCAATGGCAATAAGTACATATCTTTCAACAATCAACCTAAATGTAAATGGACTGAATGCACCAATCAAAACACACAAGAGTAATAGAATGGATAAAAAAGCAAGACACATCTATATGCTGCTTACAAGAGACTCACCTCAAACCCAAAGACATGCACAGACTAAAAGTGAAGGGATGGAAAAAGATATTTCATGCAAACAACAAGGAGTAAAAAGCAGGTGTTGCAGTACTAGTATCAGACAAAATACACTTCAAAACAAACAAAGTAACAAAAGATAAAGAAGGATATTACATAATGATAAAGGGCCTAGTC